>NC_084566.2:37434124-37516624 GCF_033978685.3 Nerophis lumbriciformis | reverse complement strand
TCTGTGAAGGCGCCATTAATGCTGAAAGGTACATACAGCTTTTGGAGCAACATATGTTGCCATCCAAGCAACGTTACCATGGACGCCCCTGCTTATTTTAGCAAGACAATGCCAAGCCACGTGTTACATTAACGTGGCTTCATAGTAAAAGAGTGCGGGTACTAGACTGGCCTGCCTGTAATCCAGACCTGTCTCCCATTGAAAATGTGTGGCGCTTTATGAAACCTAAAATAGCACAACGGAGACCCCCGGACTGTTGAACAACTTAAGCTGTACATCAAGCAAGAATGGGAAAGAATTCCACCTGAGAAGCTTCAAAAATGTGTCTCCTCAGTTCCCAAACGTTTACTGAGTGTTGTTAAAAGGAAAGGCCATGTAACACAGTGGTGAACATGCCCTTTCGCAACTACTTTGTCACGTGTTGCAGCCATGAAATTCTAAGTTAATTATTATTTGCAAAAAAAAAAATAAAGTTTATGAGTTTGAACATCAAATATGTTGTCTTTGTAGCATATTCAATTGAATATGGGTTGAAAAGGATTTGCAAATCATTGTATTCCGTTTATATTTACATCTAACACAATTTCCCAACTCATATGGAAACGGGGGTTGTAAAACAAATGTGTTCAATTCAACACACACCACACTCTCCAGTACACCAAATATATCATGACATAAAGCATTATCACATCAGGCTGCAATATTTATTGTGGTATAGATTTCCAGGAAGCGACGGAACGACAGGAAGCAGCTTGCAGGTAAGAAGAATGGTTTATTCTTCATAAACGTGCAACAATACAAAATAAACAAAACAAGCATGCCAGGAGCACGGGAAAGCTAACGGAGTAGCTACACTGCAAAAAGTCAGTGTTCAAAAACAAGAAAAAAAAATACAAAAATGAGAGGTATTTTATTTGAACTAAGCAAAATTATCTGCCAATAGAACAAGAACATTTGGCTTGTCAATACTTTCCAAAACAAGTAAAATTAGCTAACCTCAATGAAACCAAAAGTAGCTTAAAATAAGTATATTCTCACTAATAACAAGTCCACTTTTCTTGGTAGAAAAAAAAATGTTGAAAAATATACTTAAATGAAGTAAATGCTAGTGCCATTATCTTGACATAATGATATGCGCTCGGCATTACATTTCTTGAAAGCAGCAAACTTATACTAAAAACTCATTTATTGTTCTTAATGGAAAGGCAACAAGGCAAGCGCTTGTTACTCTCGGGGTCTCCTAGCCGCTCAGGCAAATCATATTGTCTAAAAAGGCATTTTTCCATGGATAACATGACATCATCGCGCCAAGTGCGTGCTCTTTCAGTCAATTAGTGTGCATATATACAGCCCGACCCCCGGCCAAAATTTCTTTAAATTGTAATTTTGAAGAATTTATCTGAATGTGCATGAACTATTTCTGTTCAAAATTCTTAGAAATGTCAAATGCTTAAATATTAACTGTCAGTTTATTGTACTGTGCCAACTGTACTACTATATGAGTACCTATTTTCTATTGTTTCATTGAAAATAAAACAGCAAAGTCCATTTGGCTGTCATCTGTTTTAATTATGAGACACAATTGTGTCAAAGTCATGATTTTTTTTTTTTCATGCTTGAACTATGCTTTAACATGCTTTAAAAAAGTAGTTTTATACTTGTGAGTGTTGATGACACAGCTTTGCAACACTTGATATTCTAGTTTCAAGCATGTTTTACTCAATGTAGGTCATCAAATCTCAGCAACAAGCTGTAATATCTTACTGAGATCATTTAGGACCAAAACACCTAAAACAAGTAAAACACTCTAACATAAAATCTGCTTAGTGAGAAGAATTGTCATGATCCGTGGTCTGGATCATGTTTTTGTGTTTTCTCCCTGGTCGTCCGCCTCGCCAAGTGCGCCGACCTCCCCGTCGGATTCCCTGGTCGGCCCGCCTCGCCTGCTGCAGTGGCGTTCCACTCGCCGCCGCCACTTGACTTGTCCTCGGTGGATTCGGGGACACTTGGCCTGGCGACCCACCGCCAAGTCCTCCCTCCGCCCTCCCTTGTCTTTTTTTTTGGACATCTTGTATCTGTCCTTGAGGAGGGGCTACTGTCATGATCCGTGGTCTGGATCGTGTTTTTGTGTTTGCTGTTAGTTTTGGACTCCTTTTGTTATTGCTTGTGCACCTGTGAGTTTGTTTCGTCACCATGGTTACTTATTATTTTCACATAAATAAATAAATGATAAATGGGTTATACTTCTATAGCGCTTTTCTACCTTCAAGGTACTCAAAGCGCTTTGACAGTATTTCCACATTTACCCATTCACACACACACACATTCACTTGGCCTGGCGACCCACCGCCAAGTCCTCCCTCCGCCCTCCCTTGTCTTTTTTTTGGACATCTTGTATCTGTCCTTGAGGAGGGGCTACTGTCATGATCCGTGGTATGGATCATGTTTTTGTGTTTGCTGTTAGTTTTGGACTCCTTTTGTTATTGCTTGTGCACCTGTGAGTTTGTTTCGTCACCATGGTTACTTATTATTTCCACCTGCCGCTTGTGTTCCCGACGCGCACCTGTTTTCCATCACTGACACTATTTAAGCCTGTCCTTCTGTTCACTCGTCCTGTCCTCCTTGTTTGCGGTAAGCTACGATCACGTTGGTATGTTTTCATGTTCCAGAATCCTGTGCTAAGTTTAGCAGTCTTTTTTTGCCACTTGTGCCAGCTTTTTTGAAACATGTGGCAGGCATGAAATTCCTAATATTTGCCAAAAATAACAAAGTTTACCAATTCGAACGTTAAATATCTTGTCTTTGCAGTCTATTCAATTGAATATAAGTTGAAAAGGATTTGCAAATCATTGTATTCTGTTTTTATTTACGTTTTACACAACGTGACAAAAAAAAAAAAAAAGGGGTAGGATTAAATAAGGTCTGCTTCTTCCTACTCCTTTTCGAACATGTTGAAAAGAGAAACTGGAAATTGTGACGTATCATGTTGTATGCTTGCATGTTCCAAATAAACTCAAACTCAAAACTTCAATCAATCAATCAATGTTTATTTATATAGCCCTAAATCACAAGTGTCTCAAAGGGCTGCACAAGCCACAACGACATCCTCGGTACAAGGCCCACATAAGGGCAAGGAAAAACTCATCCCAGTGGGACGTCGATGTGAATGACTATGAGAAACCTTGGAGAGGACCGCATATGTGGGTAACCCACACTTCACTGGTTTTGGGTTTTGTACTTACTTGTAAGTATATTATAATTTTTGCTGAGTATGGAGTTTTTATAGCACACATGAAAGAAAAAGCCCAGATTTGAGGATTTTTAAAAATGCCAATTATGTGTGTGTTTCAGAGAAGAAAACATGCAGCTCAGTTAGTTTTTTCCCCCTGGGAGTTGTTGACAATAAACTAAAAAAAAGTGAAGATTACTCTGACATGTCGGTATGGGTGTTTTTTTCTTGCTTGGCAGTGTGCAATAATAATAATAATAATAATGTTGGACATTGTGGAGTGGGAGTGTACAGCAAGGGTCAAACAAACACACATTGGCCTTCTGTTGTTGTGTCGAAACAGATAATTAGGTACATCATCATCATCAAATATTCTTTTCCTTCTCGCTCTTTTACAAGATGCATAACAACAGATGATCCCTCGCTCTACCCTGGGATTACACTTGAAGATAAACTGGGATTATATTCATGATTGACTGGGATGTAGACACGCATATTTGCCGTCTCTGGGAAATGTCGTTCTCGTGGATTATTTCCCAGACTTGACCTCATCCCAACCTACGCCATGGCTGCATAGTGTGGCATTTAAATATTCACACCTTGACAGTCAACGAGACATGTTGTCGGCCCCCGGTCTGTGGATCACTTTAAAATTGTAGGGTTGTAAAGCTACAAACCCCGTTTCCATATGAGTTGGGAAATTGTGTTAGATGTAAATATAAACGGAATACAATGATTTGCAAATCCTTTTCAACCCATATTCAGTTGAATATGCTACAAAGACAACATATTTGATGTTCAAACTCATAAACTTTTTGCAAATAATAATTAACTTAGAATTTCATGGCTGCAACACGTGCCAGAGTAGTTGGGAAAGGGCATGTTCACCACTGTGTTACATCACCTTTTCTTTTAACAACACTCAATAAACGATTGGGAACTGAGGAAACTAATTGTTGAAGCTTTGAAAGTGGAATTCTTTCCCATTCTTGTTTTATGTAGAGCTTCAGTTGTTCAACAGTCCGGGGTCTGCGCAGTCGTATTTTAGGCTTCATAATGCTCCACACATTTTCGATGAGAGACAGGTCTGGACTGCAGGCGGGCCAGGAAAGTACCCACACTCTTTTACTATGAAGCCACGTTGATGTAACACGTGGCTTGGCATTGTCTTGCTGAAATAAGCAGGGGCGTTCATGGTAACGTTGCTTGGATGGCAACATATGTTGCTCCAAAACCTGTATGTACCTTTCAGCATTAATGGCGCCTTCACAGATGTATACGTTACCCATGTCTTGGGCACTAATACACCCCCATACCATCACACATGTTGGCTTTTCAACTTTGCGCCTATAACAATCCGGATGGTTCTTTTCCTCTTTGGTCCGGAGGACACGACGTCCACAGTTTCCAAAAACAATTAGAAATGTGGACTCGTCAGACCACAGAACACATTTCCACTTTGTATCAGTCCATCTTAGATGAGCTCAGGCCCAGCGAAGCCGACGGCGTTTCTGGGTGTTGTTGATAAACGGTTTTTGCCTTGCATAAGAGAGTTTTAACTTGCACTTACAGATGTAGCGACCAACTGTATTTAGTGACAGTGGTTTTTTGAAGTGTTCCTGAGCCCATGTGGTGATATCCTTTACACACTGATGTCGCTTGTTGATGCAGTACAGCCTGAGGAATCGAAGGTCACAGGCTCAGCTGCTTACGTGCAGTGATTTCTCCAGATTCTCTGAACCCTTTGATAATATTACGGACCGTAGATGGTGAAATACCTAAATTCCTTGCAATAGCTGGTTGAGAAAGGTTGTTCTTAAACTGTTCAACAATTTGCTCACGCATTTGTTGACAAAGTGGTGACCCTCGCCCCATCCTTGTTTGTGAATGACTGAGCATTTCATGGAATCTACTTTTATACCCAATCATGGCACCCACCTGTTCCCAATTAGCCTGCACACCTGTGGGATGTTCCAAATAAGTGTTTGATGAGCATTCCTCAACTTTATCAGTATTTATTGCCACCTTTCCCAACTTCTTTGTCACGTGTTGCTGGCATCAAATTCTAAAGTTAATGATAATTTGCAAAAAAAAAAAATGTTTATGAGTTTGAACATCAAATATGTTGTCTTTGTAGCATATTCAACTGAATATGGGTTGAAAAGGATTTGCAAATCATTGTATTCCGTTTATATTTACATCTAACACAATTTCCCAACTCATATGGAAACAGGGTTTGTAGATACCGACGGGTGATCCTCGCTTTGGCATCTTTCATGCGGTGGAGCCACTGGAGGGGTTTGTGGTTCTAGCAGAGACTGAATGAGCGCCCCAGGAGGTACTACCGGAGGGCCTCGACCGCCCACCAGATGGCGAGGCCCTCCCTCTCCACGAGGCTGTACCTCGCCTCCCGGTCGGAGAGCTTCCGGCTGATGTATAGGATGGGGCTGGGACAAAACAGCTCCCAGTCTTCTGCCCGACGCGTCAGCCTGCAGACAAAACGGGAGAGAAAAATCAGGCATGTGCAGAGAGTCCTTTTTAACCCTCTCAAACGCCTGTTTCAAAAAAGTTGGCACAAGTGGCAAAAACAAAGACTGAGAAAATTGAGGAATGCTCATCAAACACTTATTTGGAACATCCCACAGGTGTGCAGGCTAATTGGGAACAGGTGGGTGCCATGATTGGGTATAAAAGTAGATTCCATGAAATGCTCAGTCATTCACAAACAAGGATGGGGCGAGGGTCACCACTTTGTCAACAAATGCGTGAGCAAATTGTTGAACAGTTTAAGAGCAACATTTCTCAACCAGCTATTGCAAGGAATTTAGGGATTTCACCATCTACGGTCCGTAATATCATCAAAAGGTTCAGAGAATCTGCAGAAATCACTGCACGTAAGCGATGATATTACGGACCTTGGATCCCTCTGGCGGTACTGCATCAAAAACTGACATCAGTGTGTAAAGGATATCACCACATGGGCTCAGGAACACTTCAGAAACCCACTGTCAGTAACTACAGTTGGTCGCTACATCTGTAAGTGCAAGTTAAAACTCTCCTATGCAAGGCGAAAACCGTTTATCAACAACACCCAGAAACGCCGTCGGCTTCGCCGGGCCTGAGCTCATCTAAGATGGACTGATACAAAGTGGAAAAGTGTTCTGTGGTCTGACGAGTCCACATTTCAAATTGTTTTTGGAAACTGTGGACGTCGTGTCCTCCAGACCAAAGAGGAAAAGAACCATCCGGATTGTTATAGGCGCAAAGTTGAAAAGCCAGAATCTGTGATGGTATGGGGGTGTATTAGTGCCCAAGACATGGGTAACTTACACATCTGTGAAGGCGCCATTAATGCTGAAAAGGTACATACAGGTTTTGGAGCAACATATGTTGCCATCCAAGTAACGTTACCATGGACGCCCCTGCTTATTTCAGCAAGACAATGCCAAGCCACGTGTTACATCAACGTGGCTTTATAGTAAAAGAGTGCGGGTACTAGACTGGCCTGCCTGTAGTCCAGACCTGTCTCCCATTGAAAATGTGTGGCGCATTATGAAGCCTAAAATAGCACAACGGAGACCCCCGGACTGTTGAACAACTTAAGCTGTACATCAAGCAAGAATGGGAAAGAATTCCACCTGAGAAGCTTCAAAAATGTGTCTCCTCAGTTCCCAAACGTTTACTGAGTGTTGTTAAAAGGAAAGGTGATGTAACACAGTGGTGAACACGCCCTTTCCCAACTACTTTGGCACGTGTTGCAGCCATGAAATTCTAAGTTAATTATTATTTGCACAAAAAAAATAAAGTTTATGAGTTTGAACATCAAATATGTTGTCTTTGTAGTGCATTCAACTGAATATGGGTTGAAAATGATTTGCATTGTATTCCGTTTATATTTACATCTAACACAATTTCCCAACTCATATGGAAACGGTTTTTTGCTATTACAACATTTCTCAACCAGCTATTGCAAGGAATTTAGGGATTTCACCATCTACGGTCCGTAATATCATCAAAAGGTTCAGAGGATCTGGAGAAAACACATATTACGGACCTTGGATCCCTCAGGCGGTACTGCATCAAAAACTGACATCAGTGTGTAAAGGATATCACCACATGGGCTCGGGAACACTTCAGAAAACCACTGTCAGTAACCACAGTCGGTCGCTACATCTGTAAGTGCAAGTTAAAACTCTACTATGCAAAGCGAAAGCCATTCATCAACAACACCCAGAAACGCCACCGGCTTCGCTGGGCCCCGAGTGAATAATCAGTGCTCAGAACAGGAGAGCACTCCGGAAGCGGAAACTAAAAATAACAGCGCTGGACAGGAACTAAACACCAGCACAGGGAAAACAATACACCACGTTTGACCTACTATGACAGGTCATGACACTCCTGTTTTTTTCCCCCAGGAAACTGACATGAGGATGCATTCTTACTTTCCATGTAAATGTTTGTAGGTATCAAGTCTGGGCTTGTCCAACATAATAGATGTCTTATCGATTGACGGGTTCTACATGTAAAGCGACTTTGGGTACTTAGATAAGCGCTATATAAGTCCCAGGTATTATTATTATTATTATTATTATTATTATTATCCTCCCCAGATCCAGCGTGCGCAGTAGTGGACATTTAATTCCAAACACAATTTTCCACTAGTTGGGGTGGGGGCGTGGTTAAGAGGGGAGGAGTATATTTACAGCTAGAATTCACCAAGTATATATAAGAAATACTTGACTTTCAGTGAATTCTAGCTATATATATATATTTATTTTATTATATATATATATATATATATATATATATATATATATATATATATATGAACACTGAAATTCAAGTATTTCTCTTATACATATATATATATGTATGTGTGGGAAAAAAATCACAAGACTATTTCATCTCTACAGGCCTGTTTCATGAGGGGGGGTACCCTCAATCATCAGATTTAATCTCTTGATGATTGAGGGTACCCCCCCTCATGAAACAGGCCTGTAGAGATGAAATAGTCTTGTGATTTTTTTCCCACACATACATATATTGCGCTCTACTACGGTATCGAGCACTATTTTTTGGATAACCTTATTAAGACATATATATATATATATATATATATATATATATGTATATATATATATATATATATATATATATATTTCTCTTATACATATACATATATATATATATGTATATGTATATATATATATATATATATAGCTTTTATATAGCTTCTTATACAGCTTCTTCCCCAGGGCCATAACCATCCTGAACGGACTGCCCCATTGTCCCTCATAACTGCCTTCTCTTCGGTGCAATAACCCATTCCACCAACCACCCTGTTTTTTTTTTGTTTTTTTTCATGTATATATTCATTTCACACCATATTCATTGCACTTCTACATTTTTTATATTTTTATATATTTGCACATTGTTTTTCTAGCATGCACACATCGCACTGTATGGAATGGCCTCAATCTCGTTACCTTGCGTAATGACAATAAAGCTGATTCTGATATATATATATATATATATATATATATATATATATGTATAAGAGAAATACTTGAATTTCAGTGTTCATTTATTTACACATATACACACACACATAACACTCATCTACTCATTGTTGAGTTAAGGGTTGAATTGTCCATCCTTGTTCTATTCTCTGTCACTATTTTTCTAACCATGCTGAACACCCTCTCTGATGATGCATTCTGCTTCGTCTCCTTGTGGTGTGCGCAGTTGTGCACATTATATACCTCAGCTAACTAAACTATGGAAATGTATAATATAATTCATATAGCAATACAGTCTCACTGCACAGCAGGCCAGCAGTTAGCCGAGTCATTGCGCAATCCATGTTGAGGCACTGAGTGACGTGCCTCAACTGGCTGCTGATCACCGCACCGTCTCTTCTCAGTATTTGAACGGCAAATGTGAAAATTCAGCAATTTTCAATATAAAATAATCTAAAACTGGTGAAGTTAAATGAAAAATAACTCTATAGTATAATCACTGGATACATATAACAATTTAATTTTTTTTTTTTTTTTTTTACATTTTTTTTCTTTCCATGATGGCAGCTGAGGCCCCGCCTCACCTGCCTCTAGTGACTGCACGTCACTGCTATGTGTACACTGAAGCCTTTTAAAAAAAAATGTATTCCTTTTTTTACAATGCTATCCTACAATTTTAAAACCCTTGTCTCTCAAAATATTAGATTATTAGATCATTAAATAAGATTGTTTCCCCCATGTTTGGTGCTAATAATCAGAGCCACGGGACACACGTTACTGTTAGAACACCAATAAAGGGAATTTGACATAACAGATGGCTTTCAAAGAGCAACAAAGCGAGGCGAAAACCCGAATTGCATTAGTCACAGATTATTTGTCCAAAAGCTGCCGTACCTGTCGTACCAGAAAACTGTCTGCACGGGATCAACACTGTCAACTCTAAGAGTTGTACGAACAAAACACAAATAAAAATGGCCTTAAAAAATTGAACAAGGAAAAGCATACGGTCAAAACTTTCCTCCCAACCCCATTATCAGCCATTTTTGGCGTATGCCCCGATAACATGTGCCCGGTACCACTAAAACGCGCTGTTGCTTTTACGACCTTGCTGGCCAGGCGATTGACCTTGTTTAATTGGAAGCTGGCTAGAGAGGTTCTCTACAATCTAAAACTGGAAAAACTTAGGTTTTCGCTAAAAGGCGTTTGAGAGCTCATGGAGTCCTTTTTTGCTGTATGTCAACTCTCTTGACCTATGCCCAGACACAGATGAGGAATAATCTCCCTTTTATTTATTAGTATTATTTTATTCTATTTTTATTTTATTATATATTATTATTATTATTATTAAATTTTTATTTTTATTTTTTTATTATTATATATTTTTATATATATATATATATATATATATTTTATTTTTTTCTCCCTCTCTCTTCTTTTCAGCCCGTCTGTCTGTCTCTGGCCTCGTATAAGTGTGTGTGAGTGTGTGTGTGTGTGTGTGTGTGTGTGTGAGAATGTGTCTGTCTTTGTCGTCTTAATTGTTATATAAGTGTGCCATTTGTCCCTCGTTGGTGGGACCTGAGTGGGGTGGTTTGGGTTTTAAGGGAAAGGGTGTGAATAATTTACTGACTTTAAAATTGTACTGTTTCCATACTTGCCAACCTTGAGACCTCCGATTTCGGGAGGTGGGGGGTGGGGGCGGGGGCGTGGGTGGGGCGGGGGGCGTGGTTGGGGGCGTGGTTAAGATATATATATATATATAAAAGAAATACTTGACTTTCAGTGAATTCTAGCTATATATATATATATATATATATATATATGTCTTAATAAGGTTATCCAAAAAATAGTGCTCGATACCGTAGTAGAGCGCAATATATGTATGTGTGGGAAAAAAATCACAAGACTATTTCATCTCTACAGGCCTGTTTCATGAGGGGGGGTACCCTCAATCATCAGGAGATTTTAATGGGAGCATTCGCATACCATGGTTTATATAGGGCACAGAGTGGGTGGGTACAGGCTGGCCTAGGGGCGTGGTGATTGGCTCATGTGTTACCTAGGAGGTGTTTCCGTCTATGGCGGCATGCTGTTACAATTTCGCTGCGCTTGTTGAGGGATGACAGGTCTGGACGGTAAATAATAAACAGTTTCTCTTTCAAGCATAGGTTGCATCTTTTATTACCACTATTGTAAGGTGTGCTGGATGCAAGAATTTGCCATGTTATTGAATATTCAACATTATTGTCTTTGAGGTCCCAAATGTGTTTGCTGAGTTCTGTGGTATTTCGCAGGTTTTTGTTCCTGAAAGAAGCCTTGTGATTGTTCCATCTGGTTTTAAATTCTATTCTATTATATGTAGGATTAACCGAGGGAGAATTCAAAACCAGATGGAACAATCACAAGGCTTCTTTCAGGAACAAAAACCTGCGAAATACCACAGAACTCAGCAAACACATTTGGGACCTCAAAGACAATAATGTTGAATATTCAATAACATGGCAAATTCTTGCAACCAGCACACCTTACAATAGTGGTAATAAAAGATGCAACCTATGCTTGAAAGAGAAACTGTTTATTATTTACCGTCCAGACCTGTCATCCCTCAACAAGCGCAGCGAAATTGTAACAGCATGCCGCCATAGACGGAAACACCTCCTAGGTAACACATGAGCCAATCACCACGCCCCTAGGCCAGCCTGTACCCACCCACTCTGTGCCCTATATAAACCATGGTATGCGAATGCTCCCATTAAAATCTCCTGATGATTGAGGGTACCCCCCCTCATGAAACAGGCCTGTAGAGATGAAATAGTCTTGTGATTTTTTCCCCACACATACATACATATATATATATATATATATATATATATATATATATATATATATATATATATATATATATATATATATATATATATATATATATAAATAAAATAAATACTTGAATTTCAGTGTTCATTTACAAACTACAACTCACAAACACTTTAGAGTTAGGCTCCACCATCAGAATGTGTACTTAAACCTATATAGATCACATGGATATTATTCAGTGAGTTGATTCACCAAAACTAACCTGTTATACAGAAGGAAAAAGCACACAGGACGTTTCAATTGTTCACAGACCGGTCGCGCTCATCAGAATGACAAGACACTTCCGGTCTGCAGGTGATAGCATTCAATTGGGAAGAAACGCCCTACTGCCCCCTACTGACCAATGTGAATACTGATAAATGTGTAATGACAGCTCCAAAAACGAATTCAAACCACAAAATAAAATAAATAAATCAACACAAAAATGTGACACATTACGGGTGGGTCACATATGTATGTACAGTAGATGGCAGTATTGTCCTGTTTAAAAGTGTCACAACATTGCTGTTTACGGCAGACGAACTGCTTTACGGTAGACACTGTTGTTGTGTGTTGTCAACACGTCACTCAGGTCCGCCTGAATTTCGGGAGTTTTTCGGGAGAAAAATTTGTCCCGGGAGGTTTTCGGGAGAGGCGCTGAATTTCGGGAGTCTCCCGGAAAATCAGGGAGGGTTGGCAAGTATGACTGTTTCGACTTGCACTTTTTTCTGTCTATTTGAAAATGCCAATAAAAAAAAGTTGGGGAAAAAAAAAAAAAAATTGAACAAGGAAGCTGGAGTTGTTAAAAATTTTTTATTGCACCAGAAGCCAAGAGTCAAACATTTACTGACCCCAAAAAATGTAAAAAAAAAAAAAAAATCAGTCGATTGCGTAATTACACGGTGCGGCCCTGTGATGTATGTTTTGGGAGTGGGAAGGGGTTGCGGGTTAGGGGGACTTTTGGTAGAATATAATTAAAATAGGTCAGCTTGCAGACTTTTGTCTTTTAAACCTCAGCAGGACACAAAAATAGACATGGAACTCTTCCGCCACACTCAATTCGGCTTTTGTAGCGAGGCCTTCAACACAACACATCCCCTCTCCTTCAAAATCTCTCAGGTGAACCTTCAACCGTTTGCCGCCTGGCTTTTGCCGACTTATGCACTTCCAATCCGAGAAGGTATTTTATTGAAGTGGTGGCCTGTTTGCCTTCCCATTTAACGGCCCAGGAATGCATCTCTGGGTTTGCTGAGGTTGTTTTGATGTGCATTCAGAAAAGGGAGCTCATTCACAGCTGGTGAAGGGAGGGGGGAGGGGGGGACTCAATGGCTTCGTTTGTCCTGGTGGGTAAACACTCGCCGAGGAGGCCCTCAAATACGGGGCAAAGCCGCGGCCCCCAGAGCGGTCCATCTTGTGTGACAATGAACAAATTGCCATTGAAAAGCACTTACTGTGCGATCGCGCCCGGCGAGACACACCTGAGTAAATGAGCACAGCGCTGAGCAGGGAACAAAGGCCATCTTGACACGCATAATGTTTGATGCGCTCGACTCCAACTTTGACGCGTAGAACCACAACGGACACGTTTGAAAGTCAGGCACACACCAGGGCCGGGTATCGTTTACATTTGAACTGATACTACAACTGAGTCCCCACGTTTACCAAACGTGGCTGGTGCTTACACGGTACCCAAAAACGATACTAAAATATGCAAATATTTGTTTGAAAAACAAAGCCTTTTTATTTTATGGAATTTTGTGGCATTGAAGTTGAACATACAAATGTACATACTTCAAATAAATGAATCAACAATGTAAAGTTGTCCCGAGACCAATATTTTGGTACCGAAACCAAAATTATTTCGATTACTTTTCTAAGTAAAGGGAACCACAAAAAAATCCATAGTGGATCTAACGTAATAGTGTGAGTGTCCAGTCCATAGTGGATCAAACATAATAGTGTGAGAGTCCAGTCCATAGTGGATCTAACATAATAGTGTGAGAGTCCAGTCCATAGTGGATCTAACATAATAGTGAGAGTCCAGTCCATAGTGGATCTAACATAATAGTGTGAGAGTCCAGTCCGTAGTAAATCTAACATAATAGTGTGAGTCCAGTCCATAGTGGATCTAACATATCAGTGTGAGAGTCCAGTCCATAGTGTAGCTAACATAATAAGGGTGAGTGAGAGTCCAGTCCATAGTGGATATAACATAATAGTGTGAGAGTCCAGTCCATAGTGGGTCTAACATAATAGTGTGAGAGTCCAGTCCATAGTGGATCTAACATAATAGTGTGAGAGTCCAGTCCATAGTGGATCTAGCATAATAGTGTGAGTCCAGTCCATAGTGGATCTAACATAGTAGTGTGAGAGTCCAGTACATAGTGGAGCTAACATAATAGTGAGAGTCCAGTCCATAGTGGATCTAACATAATAGTGTGAGAGTCCAGTCCATAGTGGATCTAAAATAATAGTGAGAGTCCAGTCCATAGTGGATCTAACATAATAGTGTGAGAGTCCAGTCCATAGTGGATCTAACATAATAGTGTGAGAGTCCAGTCCATAGTGGATCTAACATAATAGTGAGAGAGTCCAGTCCATAGTGGATCTAACATAATAGTGTGAGAGTCCAGTCCATAGTAGATCTAACATAATAGTGTGAGAATCTAGTCCATAGTGGATCTAACATAATAGTGAGAGTCCAGTCCATAGTGGATCTAACATAATAGTGAGAGAGTCCAGTCCATAGTGGATCTAACATAATAGTGAGAGAGTCCAGTCCATAGTGGATCTAACATAATATTGAGAGTCCAGTACATAGTGGATCTAACATAATAGTGAGAGTCCAGTCCATAGTGGATCCAACATAATAGTGAGAGTCCAGTCCATAGTGGATCTAACATAATAGTGAGAGTCCAGTCCATAGTGGATCTAACATAATAGTGAGAGTCCAGTCCATAGTGGATCTAACATAATATTGAGAGTCCAGTACATAGTGGATCTAACATAATAGTGAGAGTCCAGTCCATAGTGGATCCAACATAATAGTGAGAGTCCAGTCCATAGTGGATCTAACATAATAGTGAGAGTCCAGTCCATAGTGGATCTAACATAATAGTGAGAGTCCAGTCCATAGTGGATCTAACATAATAGTGAGAGTCCAGTCCATAGTGGGGCTAGCAGGAGACCATCCCGAGCGGAGACAGGTCAGCAGAGCAGAGACGTCCCCAGCCGATGCACAGACGAGCGATCCACCTTGGGTCCCGACTTTGGACAGCCAGCGTTTCATCCGTGGCCACCGAACCTGTGTCCCCCCCTCCACAAAGGAGAGGGGGGCAGAGCAGAAAAGAAACGGCAGATCAACTGGTCTAAAAGGGGGGTCTATTTAAAGGCTCGAGTATACAAATGAGTTTTAAGATGGGACTTAAATGCTTCTACTGAGGTAGCATCTCTAAATATTACCGGGAGGGCATTCCAGAGTACTGGAGCCCCAATAGAAAACGCTCTACAGGGTTAAGGGTGTTTACATATGCATATTGGGGAAATAAGGCCGTGTTTATATGCAAATTATGATAGACACGCACACGCTAACAATTTGGTATTCAGCAACTTAAGAACAGCAGGTGGGAACAATTTGGGCGTTTAAGAACACGTCATGAATTTGAATGGACTCCTCTTAGGAAGAAAAAGATAAGAGGAAAAGTGAGGAACGTATTGCTGAATGGGGCCCAAAGTCAACAGTCTTGGGCCATGCACTTGTTGAAGTGATTCAGCCGCAATGGAAATCGAAGATCGGATCTGATAATCGCAACACACCCTGCCATGAGTCACCGGCCGACCGACCACTCCGGGGTGCCGTGTGCCTATGTGTGTGTGTGTGTGTGTGTGTGTTGCCAGGCATTCCCGGGTGAGGTGTGCTTGTTGGACTGTCTGTCACGTCTGTCACTGAGTCCATCACCAAGTGGGTACCTGGCCATGCTGCCCATTGTCAGCCTCACGCTCCGCCTCCCCCAGGCCACTCCCTCGCCGCGCTGTCAAAATCTCACGCTCTCACAGAGTGTGTAGGTGTGCAGCTCACATTCCACACACACACTCATGCTTCATTCACGTGATACGGCGTGCGTGCGTGATGTGCTACAACAGTTTTATGACGTTGCTGTTTTGCGCACGTGAGCTCGTTTGGCTCGCCAAGTTACCGTATTTGGTTAGCGAAAGACCAAATATTACTGTAAATATTCTGGTAGCGTGCAAGATGCTAGTGTAACAGTGGAAGCGTGGTCATCAGCCAAGCAAAGTAACACTAATATATTTAAAAAAATATATAAAAACTAATTTGATGTCATAAAAAGTTGTTAACACAGTTGCCAACCACTGTGTATTGTGCACTAGCGCCACCTATAGGAAAGGAGTTGAGCTGTATCCACTGCAACATACGATTGTTTACATTTATAGTTAAAGTTCTGTCTTTTTTGACAGAAACCATTCATCTTTGTACTCTTGGTAGCATTTTAGTATGGGGAATATATTCTACAAACCCCGTTTCCATATGAGTTGGGAAATTGTGTTAGATGTAAATAATCATTTTCAACCCATATTCAGTTGAATGCACTACAAAGACAACATATTTGATGTTCAAACTCATAAACTTGATTTTTTTTTGGCAAATAATAATTAACTTAGAATTTCATGGCTGCAACACATGCCAAAGTAGTTGGGGAAAGGGCATGTTCACCACTGTGTTACATGGCCTTTCCTTTTAACAACACTCAGTAAACGTTTGGGAACTGAGGAGACACATTTTTGAAGCTTCTCAGGTGGAATTCTTTCCCATTCTTGCTTGATGTACAGCTTAAGTTGTTCAACAGTCCGGGGGTCTCCGTTGTGCTATTTTAGGCTTCATAATGCACCACACATTTTCAATGGGAGACAGGTCTGGACTACAGGCAGGCCAGTCTAGTACCCGCACTCTTTTACTATGAAGCCACGTTGATGTAACACGTGGCTTGGCATTGTCTTGCTGAAATAAGCAGGGGCGTCCATGGTAACGTTGCTTGGATGGCAACATATGTTGCTCCAAAACCTGTATGTACCTTTCAGCATTAATGGCGCCTTCACAGATGTGTAAGTTACCCATGTCTTGGGCACTAATACACCCCCGTACCATCACACATGCTGGCTTTTACACTTTGCGCCTAGAACAATCCGGATGGTTCTTTTCCTCTTTGGTCCGGAGGACACGACGTCCACAGTTTCCAAAAACAATTTGAAATGTGGACTCGTCAGACCACAGAAAACTTTTCCACTTTGTATCAGTCCATCTTAGATGAGCTCAGGCCCAGCGAAGCCGACGGCGTTTCTGGGTGTTGTTGATAAACGGTTTTCGCCTTGCATAGGAGAGTTTTTTTTCTTTAGTTTATTTCGAACATGAACACACTTACATCATAATACATCACACAATTTCATATCATTTCATTTTACATCATGCCCGAAAAGGAGTAGGAAGAAGCAAAGCTTATTTAATCCTACCCCTTTCCCACTTCAAAGCGTTTACAAATATACAGAATCATTTACTGACCTTTTTATATAATAAAATAACATCTATGAATTAGTATACAACAGTTTTGTAATATGAAATTAATTAATTCAGTCATTATTAACATACTGAGATGAAAAAGTATTTCTCATAATTCTTCTTCTTTGTACTCTGTAAGCACTATTATTTTGAACAACCTCTTAAACTGGATCATTTCAGTACAATTTTTAACTTCTTTACTTAATCCATTCCATAATGTAATTCCACAAACTGATATGCTAAAAGTTCTAAGTGTTGTACGTGCATATAAATGTTTTAAATTATTTTTTTCCTCTAAGGTTATATTTCTCCTCTTTAGTTGAGAAGAATTGTTGTACATTCTTTGGTAGCAGGTTATAGTTTGCTTTGTACATCATTTTAGCTGTTTGCTATTTTACCAAATCACCGAACTTTAATATTTTTGACTTAATAAATAAAGGGTTTGTGTGTTCTCTATATCCAACATTATGTATTATTCTAACTGATCTTTTTTGTAACACGGTTAGCGAATGTAGCGCACATTTGTAGTTATTTCCCCATATTTCTGCACAATAACTCAGATATGGTAACACTAGCGAGCAGTAGAGAATATGTAGTGATTTTTGGCCCAAGACATATTTTGCTTTATTCATTATTGAAATGTTTTTTGCTACCTTATGTTGTATGTTTTGTATATGAGATTTCCAGTTCATTTGATCATCTATTAATACTCCCAAAAATCTAGTTTCTTTTACCCTTTCTATGTCTACTCTGTCTATTTGTATTTGTGTATGATGCTCTTTTCTACTATTACCAAATAGCATTATTTTAGTTTTACTGAGATTCAAAGATAGTCTGTTTTTGTCAAACCATCTTTTTAATTTGTTCATTTCTTCTGTTATTATTTGTATTATCTTCTGTGTGTTCTTTCCTGAACAGAAAGCAGTTGTGTCGTCCGCAAATAAAACCAACTTTAAGTCCTTTGTAACCTTACAAATGTCGTTTGTATAAAGATTGAACAATCTTGGTCCCAGCATTGATCCCTGGGGTACACCACAGGATATATCTAGCCGTGTTGACATATTTTCACCCATCTTCACATATTGCTTCCTGTTGGTTAAATAACTTCTTACCCAATTCAATACCAAACCTCTGATGCCATATCGTTCTAATTTTCGTATTAAAATATCATGATTAATTGTGTCAAATGCTTTTGTTAAGTCCATGAATACTGCGGCCGCACATTCTTTACCATCTATGGCATTGGTCATTTCCTCTGTTATTTTGATTAATGCTGTTGATGTTGAGATATTTGCTCGGAATCCATATTGGTTCTCCACAAGCGTCCCACTTTTGTTAATAAATAAATCTAATCGACTATTGAATAATTTTTCCATGATTTTGGAGAATTGTGGAAGTAATGAAACTGGTCTGTAGTTAGTAAACTGGTGTACGTCTCCATTCTTATAAATTGGTACGACTTTTGCAATTTTCATTATGTCAGGGAATTTGCCGGTTAAAAATGATACATTGGTGATGTATGTTAGAGGTTCTGAAATGTCTTGTATAACCTTTTTTATTGTTACCATATCTATTCCATGACAGTCGGTTGAGGTCTTGGATTTACAATTTTTTACAATTTTGATTATTTCTTCTTTTGTTTCACTTTTAAGAAACATGGAATTGGGATTTCTGTCTATGAGCTCACTCAAGGCCTCAACTGACCCATCATCTGCATTTGGAATTCTTTGATGCTGAGCGCCAAGCGTTGTCTAAATATGACATGGTGTACCATATATGTTGCATGTTTTTGTTTCTGTGCAGTTTTGATCGGGTTTTCCTCTCAATACCACACTGGAAGAGTTTCTGGTGACACTCATTCTGATTAAAACCTGCGGTATTTGAGTCGGATAACCACCATTTTTGCACTTTTTCAGGGTCTCCTTCGTGGTTTGTCTCTGTTTGCTTTCCATTGATCTGGGTGGTTGGTAGCTAAAGATAATCTGAAGAATAGCTGGTGTCAGTGTAATAGTTGCATGGTGGTGCAGTGGTTAGCACACAGCGGGAAAGGAACCGGGTGTGAATCAGGAATTCTGTTTGGTGCTTCGGTTTGGACCAAATTGTAGCTCTTGAACAGTTAATTGATCCAGTGTGAAAAACTGTCCAATGATGATAGGGAATGGTGGGAATTCATCGTCTATTTCGCTTACTAGCATGCAGGAACAAAGAGAACATACAAAGTCCTCAGGTTCAAACCTGTAACCAGACTGTTCAATTAAATAATGTCACAACAAGAATAATGTTGAGATGTTACAGAAAAAAGGGGAAAAAAATAAATAAATAATAATTTCCTCTTTTCAGTTTGGCCAAAATAAGCCTTGTTACAGTCCTGAAGTATTGTTATAGAAAGACCTTTTCACTGCAGTCATTTTGACACAGAGAAAGAGAAAACAATGAGACAAAAAGAGGCGTCAACACCAGATTCCTGCTTTGTTTTTCTTGTATGGACTTTTCCAGTATATCCTTCTGATAAATACAGTCAATTATACAGCATTATTCACATGTGAATAACATAAATACAGTCTATTATACAGCACTATTCACATGTGAATAATATAAATACAGTCTATTATACAGCATTATTCACATGTGAATAATATAAATACAGTCTATTATACAGCATTATTCACATGTGAATAATATAAATACAGTCTATTATACAGCATTATTCACATGTGAATAATATAAATACAGTCTATTATACAGCATTATTCACATGTGAATAATATAAATACAGTCTATTATAGAGCATTATTCACATGTGAATAATATAAATACAGTATATTATACAGCAGTATTCACATGTGAATAATATAAATACAGTCTGTTATACAGCATTATTCACATGTGAATAATATAAATACAGTCTGTTATACAGCAGTATTCACATGTGAATAATATAAATAGTCTATTGCACAGCATTATTCGCATGTGAATAATATAAATACAGTCTATTATACATGTGAAAAATATAAATACAGTCAATTATACAGCATTATTCACATGTGAATAATATAAATAGTCTATTATACAGCATTATTCACATGTGAATAATAAAAATACAATCTATTATACAGCATTATTCACATGTGAATGACATAAATACAGTGTATTATACATGTGAATAATATAAATACAGTCTATAGTACAGCATTATTCATATGTGAATAATATAAATACAGTCTATTATACAGCATTATTCACATGTGAATGACATAAATACAGTCTATTATACATGTGAATAATATAAATCCAGTCCATAATACAGCATTATTCATATGTGAATAATATAAATACAGTCTATTATACAGCATTATTCACATGTGAATAACATAAATACAGTCTATTATACAGCATTATTCACATGTGAATAATATAAATAGTCTATTACACAGCATTATTCCCAGTGAATAATATAAATACAGTCTATTATACATGTGAAAAATATAAATATAGTCTATTATACAGCATTATTCACATGTGAATAATATAAATACAGTCTATTATACAGAATTATTCACATGTGAATAATATAAATACAGTCTATTATACAGCATTATTTACATATGAATAATATAAATACAGTCTATTATACAGCAGTATTCACATGTGAATAATATAAATACAGTCTATTACACAGCATTATTCACATGTGAATAATATAAATACAGTCTATTACTCAGCATTATTCGCATGTGAATAATATAAATACAGTCTATTATACATGTGAAAAATATAAATACAGTCAATTATACAGCATTATTTACATGTGAATAATATAAATACAGTCTATTATACAGCACTATTCACATGTGAATAATATAAATACAGTCTATTATACAGCATTATTCACATGTGAATAATATAAATAGTCTATTATACAGCATTATCCACATATGAATAATATAAATACAGTCTATTATACAGCATTATTCACATGTGAATAATATAAATACAGTCTATTATACAGCATTATTCACATGTGAATAATATAAATAGTCTATTACACAGCATTATTCGCATGTGAATAATATAAATACAGTCTATTATACAGCATTATTCACATGTGAATAATATAAATACAGTCTATTATACAGCATTATTCACATGTGAATAATATAAATACAGTCTATTATACAGCATTATTCACGTGTGAATAATATAAATATAGTCTATTATAGAGCATTATTCGCATGTGAATAATATAAATACAGTCTATTATACATTTAAGTACAGTCAAAAAGGAACATATGCATATTGCAGTCTGATGGCTGTCGGTATGAAAGACTTCCTGTGTACCTTTGAGTACGGATATCGATTCCCAGGTACCGAATCGGTTCAGATGCGAAAGGCACATATATATATAGTGCCAAATACGCTATATTGAAATAAAAAAGATTTTAGTTAGTATTGCTAAAACAACACAGCTGCACTTGTGTTGAATATTGCACAGTAAACTCAAATGCCACAAACACTATTATTACTGATGTGATCCAATTCGATGAAGTTGGCCTTTGTTGTGGCGTGAGCGTGCGAGCCCGACTCCAATTGTACGAGCGCTCGCCCCCGACCGACGCGCACGCCATGTAAATTGCAGGGAAGGGTGGGTATGTAATTTTAACGGGGACATGTGCGCCTAAATTAGAGTGCGGCGCGGTCAGGGGGGGCGAGTGCACCGAAAGGAGCCGGGGGCCTTTTTTTTTTTGGCTGCAGTCGCCGCGCTAACGCAACCCGCGCTTTTCCACCGGCCGTGACGGGGGCGGTTCTGATGTGGCCTGACCGCCGTGGCCTGATGACGGGGTTGCATGTGTTCCTTGACCCTGACCATAATGGACAAGGGTTTACCCGCCGGATCAAAATTATAGCCCCTCTGGAATGCTCCTCTTATTATTTTTCCTTCTTTTATACGAGACGGAAGACGACGTGCGGGCCGCTATGAAAGCATGGCGGCCCGAGGAAAATATGCATGTAGGCGGCTAATGGATGATTAGCGAATGGGAGGGACGTTGAGTTAGAACTATCAACACATTTAACTAATTCCTTCCTGGGAAACCGCCCACGCCGATGGATTCCACCCGAGCTGAATGGCCGGGGTGAGATCCATCAAGTCTGAGAGAGCAAACGAGCAAGATTGAAGTCATGCTGAAAAGGCATCAGCGCACGACCAAACCTGCGGGTGCCGCTTAGAAGCTGCCAAATGTGACTCATAAATCCAAATGGCTTGATGTATTTGGATGAACTTAACGGAAGAAAGGCCGTAGAGTAGACTAACCGCCCGGGTCAACTCAGCGTCTGTTGAAAAAAAAAAACTGGGCTGAAGGCTCCTCGGACAGGTGCCGACGGTCCCCCACAAGGGTTTGGGTCAGGAGTTGTTTTTTCTCCTAACTTTCAGAGGATTTTGTTGCGTCAGATAAAGATCAGTGAGATTAGCGCAATTTGGATTGAAAGGTGTGACCGAAGGCCTTTTTTTTTCAAGGGGGCGGAACGGCTCGATGATGAGATCTGCTGCAAAAGATCAAAGCCGAGGGGAGAGGAGACCCCCTGAGGCCGACTTGACGCGCTTACCTGGCGTCACCTGTCTCGTCAGGTGTGCACATTAGAATAGAATAGAATAGAAAGTACTTTACTGATCCCTGGGAGAAATTCAGCACCACAGTTCGCTCACAATAAACAATAAACCCTTAGGTATTTTTTTTACATGTGAATAATATAAATACAGTCTATTATACAGCATTATTCACATGTGAATAATATAAAAAAAGTCTATTATACAGCATTATTCATATGTGAATTATATAAATACAGTCTATTATACAGCATTATTCACATGTGAATAATATAAATAGTCAATTATACAGCATTATTCACATGTGAATAATATAAATACAGTCTATTATACAGCATTATTCATGTGTGAATAATATAAATAGTCTGTTATACAACATTATTCGCATGTGAATAATATAAATACAGTCTAATATACAGCATTATTCACATGTGAATAATATACATACAGTCTATTATAAAGCATTATTCACATGTGAATAATATAAATACAGTCTATTATACAGCATTATTCACATGTGAATAATATAAATACAGTCTATTATACAGCATTATTCACATGTGAATAATATAAATACAGTCTAATATACAGCATGTGAATAATATAAATACAGTCAATTATACAGCATTATTCACATGTGAATAATAGAAATACAGTCTATTATACAGCATTATTCACATGTGAATAATATAAATACAGTCTATTATACAGCATTATTCATTTGTGAATAATATAAATACAGTCTGTTATACAACATTATTCGCATGTGAATAATATAAATACAGTTTATTATACAGCATTATACACATGTGAATAATATAAATACAGTCTATTATACAGCATTATTCACATTTGAATAATATAAATACAGTCTATTATACAGCATTATTCACATGTGAATAACATAAATACAGTCTATTACACAGCATTATTCACATGTGAATAATATAAATACTGTCTATTATACAGCATGTGAATAACATAAATACAGTCTATTATACAGCATTATTCGCATGTGAATAATATAAATACAGTCTATTACACAGCATTATTCACATGTGAATAATATAAATACAGTCTATTATACAGCATTATTCACATGTGAATAATATAAATACAGTCTATTATACAGCATGTGAATAACATAAATACAGTCTATTATACAGCATTATTCACATGTCAATAATATAAATACAGTCTAATATACAGCATTATTCACATGTGAATAATATAAATACTGTCTATTACACAGCATTATTCACATGTGAATAACAAATACAGTCTATTATACAGCATTATTCGCATGTGAATAATATAAATACAGTCTATTATACTGCATTATTCACATGTGAATAATATAAATACAGTCTATTATACAGAATTATTCACATGTGAATAATATAAATACAGTCTATTATACAGCATTATTCACATGTGAATAATATTAATACAGTCTATTATACAGCATTATTCACATGTGAATAATATAAATACAGTCTATTATACTGCATTATTCACATGGGAATAATATAAATACTGTCTATTATACGGCATGTGAATAATTTGAATACAGTCTATTATACAGCATTATTCACATGTGAATAATATAAATACAGTCTATTATACAGCATTATTCACATGTGAATAATATAAATACAGTCTATTATACAACATGATTCGCATGTGAATAATATACAGTCTAATATACAGCATTATTCACACGTGAATAATATAAATAGTCTATTATACAGCATTATTCACATGTGAATAATATAAATACAGTCTATTATACTGCATTATTCACATGTGAATAATATAAATACTGTCTATTATACGGCATGTGAATAATTTAAATACAGTCTATTATACAGCATTATTCACAGGTGAATAATATAAATACAGTAATGGCACTAATGTGCGTAACGCAGGATTAACACGTATGCGTCCTGACTCCTTATTGACCCTCGGGCCATTCCGTAGCGTGGGGAAACATAATGAAGTCTAGTTACCGTTGAGCCACAAACGGGAATTTCACCTATTTGGGTTAAAAATATTTTTTGCAAACCAGTAATTATAGTCTGCAAATGAAGTGTTGTTGTTGAGTGTCGGTGCTGTCTAGAGCTCGGCAGAGTAAACGTGTAATACTCTTCCATATCAGTAGGTGGCAGCAGGTAGCTAAAGTCGGAAACGGCGGGAGGCAGTGTGCAGGTAAAAAGGTGTCTAATGCTTAAACCAAAAATAAACAAAAGGTGAGTGCCCCTAAGAAAAGACATTGAAGCTTAGGGAATGCTAAGCAGAACTAAACTAAAACTGAACTGGCTACAAAATAAACAAAAACAGAATGCTGGACGACAGCAAAGACTTACTGTTGAGCAAAGACGGCGTCCACAAAGTACACCCGAACATGACATGACACTCAACAATGTCCCCACAAAGAAGGATAAAAACAACTGAAATATTATTGATTGCTAAAACAAAGTAGATGCTGGAAATATCGCTCAAAGGAAGACATGAAACTGCTACAGGAAAATACCAAAAAAAGAGAAAAAGCCACCAAAATAGGAGCGCAAGACAAGAACTAAAACACTACACACAGGAAAACAGCAAATAATTTAGGGTGTGATGTGACAGGTTGTGACTGTACACCTACTTTGAGACAAGAGCTATAGTGATGCATGCTTGGTTATGCTTTAAAGTCATATCCAACAATTGCGACAACGACTTTTTACTGTCAACTGAGTTTCATTTTTAATGATGTCTGCTGGTGGTGTGCCTCCGCATTTTTTCCAACGCAAAAAATGTGCCTTGGCTCAAAAAAGGTTGAAAAACACTGGTATAGGCTACATGATGAGTCCAATTAAAGGAGAGCCATCCATTGTTACTCACCTTATGTGCTAATGAAGCCTTGCTGATGAAGATGGTAATGGAACACTCATGGATAATCAGATTCCAGTGCCTGGAAGATTAAGGGAACAATGGTAAAAAAAGGAGGCTTCTGTGAAATATTTGACAGATTCAGTGACGTGCAGTCACTAGAGGCAGGTGAGGCGGGTCCTCACCTGCCATCATGGAAAGAAAACAAATGTAAAAAGAAAAAAAATTAATTAATTTGTTATATGTATGCAGTGATTATACTATAAAGTTATTTTCCATTTAACTTCACCAGTTTTAGATTATTTTTATTCAAAATCGCTGAATTTTCACATTTGCCGTTCAAATACTGAGAAGAGACGGTGCGGTGAACAGCAGCCAGTTGAGGCACGTCACTCAGTGCCTCAACATGGACGGACTCGGCTAACTGCTGGCCTGCTGTGCAGTGAGACTGTATTGCTATATGATTTATATTATACATTTCCATAGTTTAGTTAGCTGAGGTATATAATGTACAGTGTATTTTGTCAACAACTGTATGTGTGTAACGTATTTCTTGAGCTGAGTGATCATAAAACGGCTGCAAAAGACGCAATGGCTGAGGCTCCAGTAATCCCGCCTCCTGCACCCCCGCCGTAGAATTGTTATATCAACTAAAGCCCACACTTAAACTTTCCACGTGCAAGATTGAATCTATTTAAAAAAGTTATTTCATAAAAAGCCAAAAAGTGCAAAAACAGTAATGTTCGTGTTGGAGGAGTTGTGAATGACTGCAGGGCCACAACATTAGGTACACCTGCAGACTGCAGGTGTACCTAATTCACAACTCCTCCAACATGAACATTATTGTTTTTGCACTTTTTGGCTTCTCATTAAATAACTTTTGTAACCTATTCTTATGGGCTTTCCTATTTGTGATGTTAAGTTCCTGTTATGCGCTGTTATACAGTATATGCCTTGAGCTCTTATTTTGAAGGTGCTAAGAGCGGAAGTGATGTCACGTTGCGGAGGTTTTTGAAAGAAGGTAAATAAAGTGGTCCTCGTGTAAACTGGAGCCTCCGTGTTTGTTATTTTGTAGTTTCATACAGTATAGGCGACATTTATAAACCCTCGGTTACACTTTTTTTAAATAGATTCAATCTTGCACGTGGAAAGTTTAAGTGAGGGCTTTAGTTGATATAACACACCCTTCAGGGGGTTCATTAATCCAGCACAAGAGCGGCGAATGGACTTTATTTATAAGTAAAGGTAAGACCATAATAACGTTTTTTTTTATTAAATGTGCTTTTTTGTGTGCTACAGTTTGTATGTGTAAAGTTAAAGTTAAGTTAAAGTACCAATGATTGTCACACACACACTAGGTGATTTAACCCCCAATTCCAAGCCTTGATGCTGAGTGCCAAGCAGGGAAGAATGCTGGTATGAGCTTTTAAACATAACCCGTTAACTGCTGCCAATCAAATGGTGAATAAGATACTCTTTAGGGTTCATATGTTTGTAAATCTGACTGTGATGAAGTCAGTGCCTCACCAGCCATCAACCTCACCGCACGTCACTGGACAGATTGTCCTTTAATAGATTGCATAGACATTGTACTGTACGGCTACACAACAAAAGTGGGATTTCCTTGCCGTCGTCAGGCTGTGTTAATCATTCACACCGCGGTGAATTGTGTAATTCTCCAACAATGTATGTTTAAGGACAATGTTAGCACTGATAGGGTAGCAGGAAGTACATCCTCGTCGGATCGGGATCAACAATACGCTCTGCAGCCGCTTTATTGTGAAGTCCCGCCTTTACAAAGATAATAATGCTGAGCTGTTTGTCGCACTTCTGTCACGATCCGTGGTCCGGATCATGTTTTGTTATGTTCTGTTAGTTGAGTCCTGTTTTTGTGCACCCTTGTTTGTTTTAGTTACCATGGTTACTTATTATTTCCACCTGTCTCTGATTAGTGTTCGCCCGGTCACTAATCAGAGGCATTATTTAAGCCTGCCTTTGCCGGTCAGTCGGCCCGGCGTCATTGTTTGCTTCATGCCTTGTCTACGTAAGTTTTGTTTGTTTCATGCCACAGTTTCGTGAGTATTCCTTGTCCATAGTCTGCAGAGACTCCTCCAACCCCCACCAAGGACTGTTTTCACTGCTGGACTCTAGAAAGAGGTTCCGCGGCCTCCGTAGCAGAACCTCCAGGTTCTGTAACAGCTTCTTCCCTCAGGCCGTAAGACTCTTGAACGCATCATAAAAATCCCCTCAATTCCCCCCAAAATGGATTAACTGGCTGGAATATAAAGACAATATAACATACATCCATAAACGTGGATGCATATGCAAAAGTGTAATATATTCCCGGTAAGGTCTATTCAGGTGCACTGGAGAGGAGGCTATGCCGGATAGTCGAACCTCGGATTCAGGAGGAACAGTGTGGTTTTCGTCCTGGTCGTGGAACTGTGGACCAGCTCTATACTCTTGGCAGGGTCCTAGAGGGTGCATGGGAGTTTGCCCAACCAGTCTACATGTGCTTTGTGGACTTGGAGAAGGCATTCGACCGTGTACCCCAAGAAGTCCTGTGGGGAGTGCTCAGAGAGTATTAGGTAACGGACTGTCTTTTTGTGGCGGTTCGCTCCCTGTATGATCAGTGTCAGAGCTTGGTCCGCATTGCCGGCAGTAAGTCGGACTCGTTTCCAGTGAGGGTTGGACCCTTTGTCACCGATTCTGTTCATAACCTTTATGGACAGAATTTCTAGGCGCAGTCAGGGCGTTGAGGGTATCTGGTTTGGTGGCTGCAGGATTAGGTCTCTGCTTTTTGCAGATGATGTGGTCCTGATGGCTTCATCTGGCCAGGACCTTCAGCTCTCACTGGATCGGTTCGCAGCCGAGTGTGAAGCGACTGGGATGGGAATCAGCACCTCCAAGTCCGAGTCCATGGTTCTCGCCCGGAAAAGGGTGGAGTGCCATCTCCGGGTTGGGGAGGAGATCTTGCCCCAAGTGGAGGAGTTCAAGTACCTCGGAGTCTTGTTCACGAGTGAGGGAAGAGTGGATCGTGAGATGGACAGGCGGATCGGTGCAGCGTCTTCAGTAATGCGGACGCTGTATCGATCCGTTGTGGTGAAGAAGGAGCTTTGCCTTCCGGCTCAGCTCTCGATTTACCGGTCGATCTACGTTCCCATCCTCACCTATGGTCATGAGCTTTGGGTCATGACCAAAAGGACAATATCACGGGTACAAGCGGCCGAAATGAGTTTCCTCTGCCGGGTGGCGGGGCTCTCCCTTAGAGATAGTTTGAGAAGCTCTGTCATCCGGGGGGAGCTCAAAGTAAAGCCGCTGCTCCTCCACATGGAGAGGGCCAGATGAGGTGGTTCGGGCATCTATTTTTTTCAAGGTTAAAAATGATTTTGAAGCTTAAAAATGATTTTCAAGGTAAAAAAATGATTTTCTAGGTAAAAACATTTTTAAGGTAAAATTTTCAAGGGACATTTTTTTTTTCAAGGTTAAAAATGATTTTGAAGCTTAAAAATGATTTTCAAGGTAAAAAAATGATTTTCTAGGTAAAAACATTTTTAAGGTAAAATTTTCAAGGGACATTTTTTTTTCAAGGTTAAAAATGATTTTCAAGGTAAAAAATTATTTTCTAGGTAAAAAAACATTTTTAAGGTAAAAAAAATGTTCAAGGTAAAAAAAATTTTTCAAGGTTAAAAATGATTTTCAAGGTAAAAAATGATTTTCAAGGTAAAAAATAAAATTTCAAGGTAAAAAAAAATTTTCAAGGTAACATTTTTTTTTCAATGTAAAAAATGATTTTCAAGGTAAAAAATGTTTTTCAAGGTAACATTTTTTTTTCAAGGTAAAAAATGATTTTCAAGGTAAAAAATGATTTTCAAGGTAAAAAAAATTTTTAAGGTAAAAAAAAAATGTTCAAGGTCAAATTTTTTTTTCAATGTAAAAAATGATTTAAGGTAAAAAATGATTTTCTAGGTAAACATTTTTTTTAAGGTAAAAAAGTTTCAAGGTAAAAATTTTTTTCAAGGTTAAAATTGATTTTCAAGGTAAAAAACGATTTTCAAGGTAAAAAAAATGTTTCAAGGTAAAAAAAAATTTCAAGGTAAAAAATGATTTTCAAGGTAAAAAATGATTTTCTAGGTAAAAAAAATTTTTAAGGTAAAAAAATTTTTTTCAAGGTAAAAATTTTTTTTCAATTTAAAAAATGATTTTCAAGGTTAAAATGATTTTCTAGGTAAAAAATTATTTTCAAGGGAGGCGTTTCGGGCACGTCCGACCGGTAGGAGGCCACGGGAAAGACCCAGGACACGTTGGGAAGACTATGTCTCCCGGCTGGCCTGGGAACGCCTCGGGATCCCCCGGGAGGAGCTGGACGAAGTGGCTGGGGAGAGGGAAGTCTGGGCTTCCCTACTTAGGCTGCTGCCCCCGCGACCCAACCTCGGATAAGCGGAAGAAGATGAATGGATGGATGGCAATATATTTATCTGTACAGTAATCTATTTATTTATACCCGCACCTTATTGCTCTTTTATCCTGCACTACCATGAGCTAATGCAACAAAATTCCGTTCTTATCTGTACTGTAAAGTTCACATTTAAATGACAATAAAAAGGAAGTCTAAGTCTAAGAAATATTTACTCCCAGTAAACCAACTTAAAAAAACAACACAAAACTCTCTCAATGGTAATAAATCTTTTTCTCTTGCTGTAAATAAAGGCCGGTAATTACAGTCAGAAATGTGTGTAATTACCCCGAGTCTGACAGGGCTCGCTGTGTGGGCGGCGAGACACACCTGCTCATCATCATCAACACTTACCAAGAATTTTAAATCTTGCTGTGATTAGTATTAAATGATATCCTGGTGTGTGTGAGTCACACTTATTGTCACAGAGCTGCATCAGGAAGCTTGACAAGTGCAGACTTTTGTGCAACCCACCCCCCTTCATCCCCCACCACAAAAGACACGTAGGGGAGACCCCACCTCTAAAATCGCAGCCATCAAACCCTCTATTTTAAAGTCTTCATGTGGTTGAATGTCTATATTGGGCATCCCCTCACCCCACTGCAAATTACACGAGGGGAATAATCTGCAGCCAGATTATTACAACCAGCACAAAGTCAACCCCACGAACGCCCCCCGTGTCCCAGAGGATGCGCCCCCAAACGTCTTATTTGGACTCATCTGTGAGTGGTTACAACTCCAAAGCGCCATATGGCTGCAGGATGGAAAATTAGAGAGCCGGCAGGCCCTTTTCCCCCCGCAAGCTGATTGGGTAAACACATAAGGTTTGACAAAGCGGTTGGCCTCAAGACGAGCGTGGAGGGCGGTGTGGGGGTGGGGGGTGGACAGGGTTAGTGGTGGTGCCCGAGTGTGGGGTGGGGGGGCTGCAGCCTAACTGGCACTCAAGTCCAATTTGGGGTCACAGGAAGCAGTTTGAATAACATCAGCAACCCGCGACTGTTCCTTCCGTGCAAAGCTATTGCTGCCACCTTGGAGGTGCAAACTCCTCCAAACATACAAACCTCGTTTCCATATGAGTTGGGAAATTGTGTTAGATGTAAATATAAACGGAATACAATGATTTGCAAATCATTCTCAACCCATATTCAGTTGAATATGCTACAAAGACAACATACTTTTTTTGTTGTTGCAAATAATCATTAACTTTAGAATTTGATGCCAGCAACACGTGACAAAGAAGTTGGGAAAGGTGGCAATAAATACTGATAAAGTTGAGGAATGCTCATCAAACACTTATTTGGAACATCCCACAGGTGTGCAAGCTAATTGGGAACAGGTGGGTGCCATGATTGGGTATAAAAGTAATGCTCAGTCATTCACAAACAAGGATGGGGCGAGGGTCACCACTTTGTCAACAAATGCGTGAGCAAATTGTTGAACAGTAACCTTTCTCAACCAGCTATTGCAAGGAATTTAGGGATTTCACCATCTACGGTCCGTAATATCATCAAAGGGTTCAGAGAATCTGGAGAAATCACTGCACGTAAGCAGCTAAGCCCGTGACCTTCGATCCCTCAGGCTGTACTGCATCAACAAGCGACATCAGTGTGTAAAGGATATCACCACATGGGCTCAGGAACACTCCAGAAACCCACTGTCAGTAACTACAGTTGGTCGCTACATCTGTAAGTGCAAGTTAAAACTCTCCTATGCAAGGCGAAAACCGTTTATCAACAACACCCAGAAACGCCGTCGGCTTCGCTGGGCCTGAGCTCATCTAAGATGGACTGATACAAAGTGGAAAAGTGTTCTGTGGTCTGACGAGTCCACATTTGTAATTGTTTTTGGAAACTGTGGACGTCGTGTCCTCCGGACCAAAGAGGAAAAGAACCATCCAGATTGTTATAGGCGCAAAGTTGAAAAGCCAGCATGTGTGATGGTATGGGGGTGTATTAGTGCCCAAGACATGGGTAACTTACACATCTGTGAAGGCGCCATTAATGCTGAAAGGTACATACAGGTTTTGGAGCAACATATGTTGCCATCCAAGCAACGTTACCATGGACGCCCCTGCTTATTTCAGCAAGACAATGCCAAGCCACGTGTTACATCAACGTGGCTTCATAGTAAAAGAGTGCGGGTACTAGACTGGCCTGTCTCCCATTGAAAATGTGTGGCGCATTATGAAGCCTAAAATAGCACAACGGAGACCCCCGGACTGTTGAACAACTTAAGCTGTACATCAAGCAAGAATGGGAAAGAATTCTACCTGAAAAGCTTAAAAAATGTGTCTCCTCAGTTCCCAAACATTTACAGAGTGTTTTTTTTATGGCAAACACACAAAATATGCAAAATCTTCCACCAAAAATTGTATTCTAAGTGCAATATTTGAACCTTGGATAGGTCAATAATTCATAATAACATTGATTTTGATTCAATATTATGTTTTGAGCAATGACAGTTTGAAGAAAAAAAAACAGCTTTGTTTTATTAGTCAACATTGCAACTTTTAAGCTTTTTTTTATTTCACTTTTGTTATGTTTTTGTTTATTTTAATAGTATTTTTAGAATGTGCTTTGGGCCTTTAAAACATTAGCTGTGGGCCGCAAATGGCCTCCGGGGCACACTTTTGACACCCCTGCTATAGATAATAAAAAATTAAATGTGATAAATCTATGGATAAAAAGCAGAGCCTGGCGACGCATGCGCGTTTATCATAACTCTCTCTCTCTCTCTGTCTCTGCCCCTCCCTCACCAATGCTGCTGTGTGCACACACCTTCACAATTTGTTTTGTTTTTAACCCCTTCTTAACCCTGAACGTACATTGAAAATACACGCAACCCTAACTCAAAATGTCGGACATTTGAGGCATTTAAGAAACTCCGCCCTGACAGCTCCGCAAAAGAGGACATGTCCGGTGAAAAGAGGACGTATGGTCAGTCGAATATACTCTTATGTGTTGGCAGCGGTGGCTCCAGCACCCCCCGCGACTCCGAAAGGGACAAGCGGTAGAAAATGGATGGATGGATGGATGGATGGGCTAATTCAAATTTGCTTTAATGTGACAGCCTGACAAGGTTTGTCGACGTCCTCTCTGCTTCTGCTAGTGGACACTGCCCCTGAACCTCAAGGGGAATGGTCTCTAAACGGGAGCTGATTGACGAACCTGTAATTATTGGAGCGTGTGTGTGTGTGTGTGTGTTTGTGACAATGCAGCGCAGAGTGACGCTGATGTCAAACACATGTTTCCCCTCCGCAGCCTGCACAGAAATAGCCCCGGCTATTTCTGTGCAGGCTGCTGGTTAGCATGCAGGCCCCAGCCTCTGATGTTTGCAATCTGGCCGCCACAGAGGGTTTTTACATGATCACTAATTCCGAAAAAAAAAAAAGTGGTCGGCCAAAGAATTCATCTTTGTTTTTGCTGCCGTTGCCATGCGTTTGTTGCTAAAATGTCGCAAAAAGGACAGCACAACAAATATATACAAACATTTTAATATGCGGTGTTTTCTTTATATTGAATGAGATTTGTCGCGACTGGGAACATCCTTGCTCATAAACACATCATGATGGGACTGTGTCTGAACTCAGCTTGTCATTACAAAATGCAGCTGCGAGACTTATGACATGAACAAGAAAGTTTGATCATATTACGCCTGTACTGTATATACCTTTATATACATATATACAGTATATACCTATACTGTATATACCTTATATACATATATACCTATATATATACCTATACTGGCTCACCTCCACTGGCTTCCTGTGCACTTAAGATGTGACTTTAAGGTTTTACTACTTACGTATAAAATACTACACGGTCTAGCTCCGTCCTATCTTGTCGATTGTATTGTACCATATGTCCCGGCAAGAAATCTGCGTTCTAAGAACTCTGGCTTATTAGTGATTCCCAGAGCCCGAAAAAAAAGTATGCGGGCTATAGAGCGCTTTCTATTCGGGCTCCAGTACTCTGGAATGCCCTCCCGGTAACAGTTAGAGATGCTACCTCAGTAGAAGCATTTAAGTCCCATCTTAAAACTCATTTGTATACTCTTGCCTTTAAATAGACCCCCCTTTTAGACCAGTTGATCTGGCGTCTCTTTTCTGCTCTGCCCCCCTCTCCTGCGTGGAGAGGTTATTAGGTGACCACAGATGAAGCGCTCTGGGGACGTCTCTGCACTGCTGACCTGTCTCCACTCAAGATGATCTCCTGCTGGCCCCACTATGGACTGGACTCTCACTATTATGTTAGATCCACTATGGACTGGACTCTCACTATTATGTTAGATCCACTATGGACTGGACTCTCACTATTATGTTAGATCCGCTATGGACTGGACTCTTCACTATTATGTTGGATCCACTATGGACTGGACTCTCACACTATTATGTTAGATCCACTATGGACTGGACTCTCACTATTATGTTAGATCCACTATGGACTGGACTCTCACTATTATGTTAGATCCACTATGGACTGGACTCTCACACTACTATGTTAGATCCACTTTGGACTGGACTCTCACTATTATGTTAGATCCACTATGGACTGGACTCTCACTATTATGTTAGATCCACTATGGACTGGACTCTCACTATTATGTTGGATCCGCTATGGACTGGACTCTTCACTATTATGTTAGATCCACTATGGACTGGACTCTCACACTATTATGTTAGATCCACTATGGACTGGACTCTCACTATTATGTTAGATCCACTATGGACTGGACTCTCACAATATTATGTTAGATCCACTATGGACTGGACTCTCACAATATTATGTTAGATCCACTATGGACTGGACTCTCACTATTATGTTAGATCCACTATGGACTGGACTCTCACTATTATGTTAGATCCACTATGGACTGGACTCTCACTATTATGTTAGATCCACTATGGACTGGACTCTCACACTATTATGTTAGATCCACTATGGACTGGACTCTCACTATTATGTTAGATCCACTATGGACTGGACTCTCACTGTTATGTTAGATCCACTATGGACTGGACTCTCACTATTATGTTAGATCCACTATGGACTGGACTCTCACTATTATGTTAAAACCACTATGGACTGGACTCTCACTATTATGTTAGATCCACTATGGACTGGACTCTCACTATTATGTTAGATCCACTATGGACTGGACTCTCACACTATTATGTTAGATCCACTATGGACTGGACTCTCACTATTATGTTAGATCCACTATGGACTGGACTCTCACTATTATGTTAGATCCACTATGGACTGGACTCTCACTATTATGTTAGATCCACTATGGACTGGACTCTCACTATTATGTTAGATCCACTATGGACTGGACTCTCACACTATTATGTTAGATCCACTATGGACTGGACTCTCACTATTATGTTAGATCCACTATGGACTGGACTCTCACTATTATGTTAGATCCACTATGGACTGGACTCTCACTGTTATGTTAGATCCACTATGGACTGGACTCTCACTATTATGTTAGATCCACTATGGACTGGACTCTCACTATTATGTTAAAACCACTATGGACTGGACTCTCACTATTATGTTAGATCCACTATGGACTGGACTCTCACTATTATGTTAGATCCACTATGGACTGGACTCTCACACTATTATGTTAGATCCACTATGGACTGGACTCTCACTATTATGTTAGATCAGTGGTTCTTAACCTGGGTTCGATCGAACCCTAGGGGTTCGGTGAGTCGTCCTCAGGGGTTCGGTGGAGCCTCCGCCACGGAGGTCAGGACACACCCGACTCATCGCGTAAATAAAAACTTCTCCCTATCGCCGTATTATGGATACCCCCAAACAATGTTCCCTCTAACTCAGTGGCCTAGTGGTTAGAGTGTCCGCCCTGAGATGGGTAGGTCACAAGGAACATATCGACCAATAAACTACGGCGTAATATAAACTACGTCTCCAATCTTGATTTAGGGTCGGGAAAAAAAAACGGAAAAACGGGAGATAATTATTTTTTTTCCCCCGAGATTAAAAAAGACGGAATTCCGACTTTAGACGGAAAAATCACATGCCTGTGTTTTTCATGAGCTGTGTACTAGTATTGTATGTCTGGGTGGGGGTCCTGCTTTGGAAATGATTTGTACCCCTTTCCGATGTCGCATTTAGTTCCCACTAAAACATTCACATTTTGCACAATGAGATGTAAACATTGGATCATGTGTACATTCCTGTCACGTTCTGTTTGTAAAATATATCTTTATTTGTATTTATTTAATATGATAACATCATTTCATGATTAATATTTATAAATTAAGACATACTTGCCAACCCTCCCGAATTTTCCGGGAGACTCCCGAAATTCAGCGCCTCTCCCGAAAACGTCCCGGGACAAATATTCTCCCGATTTTCAGCCGGAGCTGGAAGCCACGCCCCCTCCAGCTCCATGCGGACCTGAGTGAGGACAGCCTTTTTTCATGACGGGAGGACAACAGGGTGACAATAACTAAATCATCCAGACTAGAGATAAATTGTATTATTATGTTTATCTTACCTAAAAATAAATATATTTATTCATAAAAAATAAAAATAAAAATAAATACATGTTTACTATATTTTGCTAAAAACATCAAAATTAATTGTATTTTTATTTGTATTTTTTCCTGACTCCTTATTACATCCAGCCATAGAATTACACATTAAAATAAACATATTTGAAATAATTGATTTTAAATTATCATAATAATTCATTTAAAATGACCATATTTAATTATTAAAATAATTGCTTGTTTATCAACAACTTTAGCATTTTATTCATGACATTTTGAAGCTCTCAGAAGCCAAGTTATGTTATATTCCTTAATATTTATTTATGCAAGTTTGAAGTATCAATTATCTAAACACAGTTTTGTTTGCATATTTTCAGGATGTAGATATCTATATATATATATATATATGTATGTATGTATGTATGTATGTATGTATGTATGTATATATATATATATATATATATATATATATATATATATATATATATATATATATGTATGAAATACTTGACTTGGTGAATTCTAGCTGTCAATATACTCCTCCCCTCTTAACCACGCCCCCAACCCCCACCTCCCGAAATCGGAGGTCTCAAGGTTGGCAAGTATGAATTAAGATTACATTTTCACTAAAGAAGGGTTCGGTGAAAGCGCATATGAAACTGGTGGGGTTCAGTACCTCCAACAAGGTTAAGAACCACTGCCTTAATGAGATAAAAAACAGCCCGTCTGAAGCCTTTGAAGTTGCATCCGACTGCCAGGTGTTTTCCGTTTCAGGTGAGGATTTTGCTCTCTATTGTGTCGCCAGAAAAGACTTCTCCATTCCCAGGCGGCCTCCAGCAACATGTATTCAGAATGTTTTGTTCAGGAGAACTCAAAAGAGAACCGCGGATCGTCTTTTTCCTATCGCTCTTCATTTTTTCCCCACCACTATTTGTTTTAACGTACAGAGAGACGTTTGCTTTGCAAACAAAAGGGAAACTTGGCTTCTATAGATATGTCATTTCTACGCAAATTCCCAAAGCATGGCGGGACATGTCGCGGAACCGAAGCGCCCGCAAACGTCGATTGTGAACACTGGGGGCACAGATAAGAGCGCATGACATACTATTATATAAGACATATTTATCCACTGGCAAAACAAACACGTCAATGAGAGGGCGAGCGCCCCTTTTTGTGTTTGATCGGAATGGCGTGACAGAATCCCTGCATGGATGGTTTGGGAATAGCAAGAAACTTCCAGGTTCTGTCAGGCATCCCTTTTTCTGTGGACCTTATTTGAGAAAAAAACATATATACAATAAAACAGGAATGCAGCTGAGATAGGCTCCAGCACCCCCCGCGACCCCAAAAGGGACAAGCGGTAGAAAAATGGATGGACTGGCTGAACATTGACATTATTTAGTTTCTGCACCACCAAAAAAAGCATTGGCTTCATGTTAGTTGGTTAGTTATGTTTGCGCAAAGGTAAGCTGTTAGTGTTATTATTGTTTTACAAATACCAACAAGCAATACAACCTGTAAATTAATAAAGTATGTTTGAAATGTGTAGTTAATCACATGTTTACTGTTAATAATTAATTGAGCATCCATTGTAGGCTAACCCTCCACAGTTAAGTCTGAAGAACCTTTAAGTTTTATTTAAAAAAATCAAAAGTCATGTGACCTCTTACCGGAAAACCAGTGGTGGTCAACCAAGCCAGGATGCAGGGGTGTTACTAGGTTTGAAAAACAGGGGTGAGGGGCTTAGCCTCCAGGAGGTTCCTGTGATCCTCTGCCCCCCTCTCCCTTGTGGCCGGTCCGGTGGCCACGGATGAAGCGCTGGCTGTCCAAAGTCAGGATCCGGGGTGGACCGCTCGCCTGTGCATCGGTTGGGGACGTCTCTGCGTTGTTGGCCTGTCTCCGCTCGGGATGGTCTCCTGTGGCCCCACTATGGACTGGACTCTCACTATATTATGTTAGATCCACTATGGACTGGACTCTCACTAAATTATGTTAGATCCACTATGGACTCTCACTATATTATGTTAGATCCACTATGGACTGGACTCTCACACTATTATGTTAGATCCACTATGGACTGGACTCTCACAATATTATGTTAGATCCACTATGGACTGGACTCTCACTATTATGTTAGATCCACTATGGACTGGACTCTCACACTATTATGTTAGATCCACTATGGACTGGACTCTCACACTATTATGTTAGATCCACTATGGACTGGACTCTCACTATTATGTTAGATCCACTATGGACTGGACTCTCACACTATTATGTTAGATCCACTATGGACTGGATTCTCACACTATTATGTTAGATCTACTATGGACTGGACTCTCACAATATTATGTTAGATCTACTATGGACTGGACTCTCACACTATTATGCAAGATCCACTATGGACTGGACTCGCACACTATTATGTTAGATCCACTATGGACTGGACTCTCACACTATTATGTTAGATCCACTATGGACTGGACTCTCACACTATTATGTTAGATCCACTATGGACTGGACTGGACTGGACTCTCACACTATTATGTTAGATCCACCAAGGACTGGACTCTCACACTATTATGTTAGATCCACTATGGACTGGACTGGACTCTCACACTATTATGTCAGATACACTATGGACTGGACTCTCACACTATTATGTTAGATCCACTATGGATTGGACTCTCACACTATTATGTTAGATCCACTATGGACTGGACTCTCACACTATTATGTTAGATCCACTATGGACTGGACTCTCACTATTATGTTAGATCCACTATGGACTGGACTCTCACACTATTATGCTAGATCCACTATGGACTGTACTCTCACACTATTATGTTAGATCCACTATGGACTGGACTCTCACACTATTATGTTAGATCGACTATGGACTGGACTCTCACACTATTATGTTAGATCCACTACGGACTGGACTGGACTCTCACACTATTATGTTAGATCCACTATGGAGTGGACTCTCACACTATTATGTTAGATCCACTATGAACTGGACTCTCACTATTATGTTAAATCCACTATGGACTGGACGCTCACACTATTATGTTAGATCTACTATGGACTGGACTCGCACACTATTATGTTAGATCCACTATGGACTGGACTCTCATACTAATATGTTAGATTCACTATGGACTGGACTCTCACACTATTATGTTAGATCCACTATGGACTGGACTCGCATACTATTATGTTAGATCCACTATGGACTGGACTGGATTCTCACACTATTATGTCAGATCCACTATAGACTGGACTCGCACACTATTATGTTAGATCCACTATGGACTGGACTCTCACACTATTTTGTTGGATCCACTATGGACTGGACTCTCACACTATTATGTTAGATCCACTATGGACTGGACTCTCACACTATTATGTTAGATCCACTATGGACTGGACTCTCACAGTATTATGTTAGATCCACTATGGACTGGACTCTCACACTATTATGCGAGATCCACTCGACGTCCATTGCACCGGTCGCCCAGGGGGGTCCCCACATCTGCGGTCCCCTCCAAGGTTTCTCATTGTCCCATTGGGTTGAGTTTTTCCTTGCCCTGTTGTGGGATCTGAACCGAGGATGTCGTTGTGGCTTGTGCAGCCCTTTGAGACACTCGTGATTTAGGGCTATATAAGTAAACATTGATTGATTGATTGATTGATGCGCCCAAGCTAGGCTAAAGGCCATTAGCGGTTAGCCTTGTTTGGATTATGCAAGTCATCGCCGCCTTATGATGGATGTAACATTCACTTCACTGCCAGTTTGAACTTGGTTATTGAACTAAAAGTTTTTGTTGAGCCCTAAAATAACATTTGGGCATAGGAATAAGACTAAAAACAAACCTTTATGATGTGACGCTATCATGCTAGTAGCCATGTGTCTCCGGTGAGAATGATATTTATTGTAATTGCTAAGGCTGAAAAACCCTGTGTGGCCCTAATTAGTTGTGATTTTAAGGAGTGGATACTGTTTCACACGCAAAAATAACACGGTTGTGAAAAATTTGCCGTTATAAATACGGCGCTAAAACAATCACTGGGATGAATTTAGCCGCGGGCTTCTTGGGAGGTCTCTCGCCCCCCCGGACCAGTGTGCGAGTAATTCACTGTTGCTTATCTGGCAGGGCTGAATCCCCCCCACCTCCCAGGCGATATTAAAGTGTGTTGTGCGACAGCGTTTAAGCGAACGTGTCAAATGTTTACCTGCCCGGCGAGGTCACGTGACGCCCCGCAGACGTGTAAGTGTGTGTCCAAGGTCAGCTCAATGTAACACTCAGCTCCAGCGCGCTTTAAGCTAATATTGTTGTACAGTCTGGAAAAGTCAGGACCACACACACCACGCTCACCCACCCACCCCCCACACACGCTCGCGTCTTTCCGTGAGAGGAAGTCCGCGGCTTCACCTGTCAACGGTCTCCAGGGTGACTCAGCTGTCAAAGGGACCGCCGGGCGACCTGTGCGCACTCATGCCTGAAGGAGCGACCGAGGGGAGCGGTGGCTTTGACGTCACGCCGGGGGTTACCGGAAGGGTTTCCACCGTTGCTAGGCGACATACAGGTAAACACCGGGTAAGGGGAGTCCTTGTCACGGCACACCTGTTGCCTCATCTGCCTGTGTTGAGCAACCCTTAGTTTCCACCAGGTGATAACATCTCTTTCTTAACCGTGGCCATAAAATCGTTTGTGAGTGTGTGTGTGTGTTTGGATGCCTTGGCAACCAAAGAAGCAGCCTTGATTAGACACCGTGAATCACTCTGGATGACCCCATTATCTGTTTTTGAAGTGAAGTTTGTCAAAGGGTTTTGTTTTTTTTAAACATAATAAAACTTCAGGTACCCCTGCTCCCCCCTATCCCTTGTGGAGGGGGAGACACACAGGTCCGGTGGCCATGGATGAAGTGCCGGCTGTCCAGAGTCGGGACCCGGGGTGGACCGCTCGCCTGTGCATCGGTTGGGAACATCTCTGCGCTGCTGACCCGTCTCCGCTCAGGATGGTTTCCTGCTGACCCCACTATGGACTGGACTCTTACTATTATGTTGGATCCACTATGGACTGGACTCTTACTATTATGTTGGAGCCACTATGGACTCTCACTATTATGTTAGATCCACTATGGACTGGACTCTTACTATTATGTTGGATCCACTATGGACTGGACTCTCACTATTATGTTAGATCCACTATGGACTGGACTCTTACTATTATGTTGGATCCACTATGGACTGGACTCTCACAATATTATGTCAGACCCACTCGACATCCATTGCATTCGGTCTCCCCTATAGTCATTCACATCGACGTCCCACTGGGGTGAGTTTTTCCTTGCCCTTATGTGGGCTCTGTACCGAGGATGTCGTTGTGGCTTGTGCAGCCCTTTGAGACACTTGTGATTTAGGGCTATATAAATAAACATTGATTGATTGATTGATTGAGGTACAGTAGCATATGATGCGAGCAGCTCATGCAGGGGGGGTTAAAAGGAACCATTTTTTGTTTTTAGTGTATTGCACATTTTTTAAAAAAAAGTGCAATATAAAAAAGTATTACGTGACCTCGCAAAAAGTATTACGAGATCTGGCAAAAAGTATTGCGAGATCTGGCAAAAAGTATTGCGAGACCTTGCAAAAAGTGTTGGGAGATCTGGCAAAAAGTATTGCGAGATCTGGCAAAAAGTATTGCGAGATCTGGCAAAAGGTATTGCGAGGTCTTTCAAAAAGTATTGCGAGATCTGGCAAAAAGTATTGCGAGATCTGGCAAAAAGTATTGCGAGACCTTGCAAAAAGTGTTGCGAGACCTTGCAAAAAGTGTTGGGAGATCTGGCAAAAAGTATTGCGAGATCTGGCAAAAAAGTATAGCGAGATCTGGCAAAAAGTATTGCGAGATCTGGCAAAAGGTATTGCGAGATCTGGCAAAAGGTATTGCGAGATCTGGCAAAAGGTATTGCGAGATCTGGCAAAGAGTATTGCGAGATCTGTCAAAAAGTGTTGCGAGATCTGGCAAAAAGTGTTGCGAGATCTGGCAAAAAGTATTGCGAGATCTGGCAAAAATTATTGCGAGATCTGGCAAAAAGTATAGAGAGACCTCACAAAAAGTGTTGCGAGATCTGGCAAAAATTATTGCGAGATCTGGCAAAAAGTATTGCGAGATCTGGCAAAAAGTATTGCAAGATGTGGCAAAAAGTATTGCGAGATATAACAAAAAGTGTTGCGAGATCTGGCAAAAAGTGTTGCGAGACCTCGCAAAAAGTGTTGCGTGTTGCGAGACTTCGCAAAAAGTGTTGCGAGATCTGGCAAAAAGTATTGCGAGATCTGGCAAAAAGTATTGCGAGATCTGGCAAAACGTATTGCGAGATCTGGCAAAAAGTATTGCGAGACCTGGCAAAAAGTGTTGCGAAATCTGGCAAAAAGTATTGCGAGACCTCGCAAAAAGATCTCGCAACACTTTTTGCCAGATTTTGCAATACTTTTTGCCAGATCTCGCAATACTTTTTGCCAGATCTCGCAATAATTTTTGCCAGATCTCGCAATACTTTATGCCAGATCTCGCAACACAATGGATGGATGACCATTAATGGGGTTGTTTGCAACCTTTACTTGGATACCTAGAGGTAGCTAACTTCGTTGTGGCTTGTGCAGCCCTTTGAGACACTTGTGATTTAGGGCTATATAAATAAACATTGATTGATTGATTGAGGTACAATAGCATATGATGCGAGCAGCTCAAGCAGGGGGGGTCAAAAGGAACCATTTTTTGTTTTTAGTGTATTGCACATTTAAAAAAAGAAAAGTGCAATAAAAAAAAAGTATTGCGTGACCTCGCAAAAAGTATAACGAGATCTGGCAAAAAGTATTGCGAGATCTGGCAAAAAGTATTGCGAGATCTGGCAAAAAGTATTGCGAGATCTGGCAAAAAGTATAGCAAAATCTGGCAAAATGTATAGCGAGATCTGGCAAAGCGTGTTGCGAGATCTGGCAAAAGGTATTGCGAGATCTGGCAAAAAGCATTGCGAGATCTGGCAAAAAGTATTGCGAGACCTTGCAAAAAGTGTTGGGAGATCTGGCAAAAAGTATTGCAAGATCTGGCAAAAAGTATTGCGAGATCTGGCAAATAGTATTGCGATATCTGGCAAAAAGTATTGCGAGATCTGGCAAAAAGTGTTGCGAGATCTGGCAAAAAGTATTGCGAGATCTGGCAAAAAGTATTGCGAGATCTGGTAAAAAGTATTGCGAGATCTGGCAAAAGGTATTGCAAGATCTGGCAAAACGTGTTGCGAGATCTGGCAAAAAGTATTGCGAGATCTGGCAAAAAGTATTGCGAGATCTGGCAAATAGTATTGCGAGATCTGGCAAAAAGTATTGCGAGATCTGGCAAAAGGTATTGCGAGATCTGGCAAAAAGTATTGCGAGATCTGGCAAAAAGTGTTGCGTGTTGCGAGATCTGGCAAAAAGTGTTGTGAGATCTGGCAAAAAGTATTGCGAGATCTGGCAAAAAGTATTGCGAGACCTTGCAAAAAGTGTTGGGAGATCTGGCAAAAAGTATTGTGAGATCTGGCAAAACGTGTTGCGAGATCTGGCAAAAAGTATTGTGAGATCTGGCAAAACGTGTTGCGAGATCTGGCAAAAAGTATTGCGAGATCTGGCAAGAAGTGTTGCGAGATTTGGCAAAAAGTATAGCGAGATCTGGCAGAAAGTATTGCGAGATCTGGCAAAAAGTATAGCAAGATCTGGCAAAACGTGTTGCGAGATCTGGCAAAAAGTATTGCGAGATTTGGCAAAAAGTATTGCGAGATCTGGCAAAAAGTATTGCGAGATCTGGCAAAAAGTATTGCGAGATCTGGCAAATAGTATTGCGAGATCTGGCAAAAAGTATTGCGAGATTTGGCAAAAAGTATAGCGAGATCTGGCAAAACGTGTTGCGAGATCTGGCAAAAAGTATTGTGAGATCTCGCAAAAAGTATTGCGAGATCTGGCAAAAAGTATTGTGAGACCTCGCAAAAAGTGTTGCAAGACCTCGCAAAAAGTGTTGCGTGTTGCGAGACTTCGCAAAAAGTGTTGCGAGATCTGGCAAAAAGTATTGCGAGATCTGGCAAAAAGTATTGCAAGATGTGGCAAAAAGTATTGCGAGATCTGGCAAAAAGTATTGCGAGATCTGGCAAAAAGTATTGCGAGATCTGGCAAAAAGTGTTGCGAGATCTGGCAAAAAGTGTTGCGTGTTGCGAGATCTGGCAAAAAGTGTTGTGAGATCTGGCAAAAAGTATTGTGAGATCTGGCAAAAAGTATTGCGAGATCTGGCAAAAAGTATTGCGAGATCTGGCAAAAAGTATTGCGAGACCTCGCAAAAAGTGTTGCGAGATCTGGCAAAAAGTGTTGCGAGACCTCGCAAAAAGTGTTGCGAGATCTGGCAAAAAGTGTTGCGAAATCTGGCAAAAAGTATTGCGAGACCTCGCAAAAAGTGTTGCGAGACCTCGCAAAAAGTGTTGCGTGTTGCGAGACTTCGCAAAAAGTGTTGCGAGATCTGGCAAAAAGTATTGCGAGATCTGGCAAAAAGTATTGCGAGATCTGGCAAAAAGTATTGCGAGACCTCGCAAAAATATCTCGCAACACTTTTTGCCAGATTTTGCAATACTTTTTGTTAGATCTCGCAATACTTTTTGCCAGATCTCGCAATACTTTTTGCCAGATCTCGCAATAATTTTTGCCAGATCTCGCAACATTTTTTGCGAGGTCTCGCAATACTTTTTGCCAGATCTCGCAATACTTTATGCCAGATCTCGCAACACAATGGATGGATGACCATTAATGGGGTTGTTTGCAACCTTTACTTGGATACCTAGAGGTAGCTAACTTTCCAATGTAATTAATCATTATTTAACACAACAAATATGTGCGGGTATTGCATGACTCGTATACGCTCTCAGGATTAATATCTCCTTCAGACAGTAGAGATAGAAACAGACAAGTTATGTTCAGTATGTCTAATGTGGGCCGCGGAATTAGCGCTGTGTCATACAAGCCGCTCAGGATCTGAGGATATGCTTGTGAGACTCAAGTCGAGATACCGGCTTGCAAATGAGCAAAAGAACAAAGAGACATTCCACAAAAGACGACTTCCTCGAGCCTATTGGGATATGATGAAGTACCTGGAACACTTCCAGCCTAAACAGACACAACAGGTGCACTAAAAGAACATTCATTATCTCATTAAAGTAGAACCACATACGCTACTCAAAACATTAGGCACATTCTACCAGGAACTGTTCTGAAAAAAATATTTTAAATAACAGTCTGTAAGGTATCAACTTGCCAATGTACAATTATTGTGCATCATTATCTTTGTAATGACAGAATATTACATGGGAACAGGTGTTCCTAATGATGTGCGCTGGGGTAATGTGCTGTCATTGCAGTGATATCGAACCCGCTCATGACCTAAAACTAGGGGTGTAACGGTACGTGTATTTGTATTGAACCATTTCGGTACGGGGGTTTCGGTTCGGTACGGGGGTGTGCCGAACGAGTTTCTAAGCTAAAGTCTTAACAAGCTGCTTTGCTTCTTTTGCCTTTGTCTCAGCACCCAGCATTGTCCCACCCACACAACCATCTGATTGGTTACATACAGAGCGGTAACAGCCAATCAGCAGTGCGTATTCAGAGCGCATGGAGTCAATGCTTCAGCTTCGAGCAGATAGGTGTTAGCAGGTTAGCATAAGGCAGCAGACTCTCCCCAAATGATAATAAACACCTCCCATTCAACTACTCGTAACATCATTATGAGCCCGTTGACTTTCTAAAAACTTAAAACTGCAGCTCAGCTCGCTCGCAGTCCTGGCTTGAGGTGAAGGCTAATTAGCTTTTAGCGTAATGTTAGCTCATTTTGCGGCGTGTGTGTGTTACGGACAGCAAAGCCCTGTCTGTCTGTTATTTCACTTTACCTTTTTCTGTGTTGATTGAGCTGTGTTGAAGCAGCAAAAAAGGACATTATGTTAAATGAAGAGTTTCTGTCTGATAGTTGATATAATAATGTAACTGCATCATTAAAGGCCTACTGAAATGATTTTTTTTTTATTTAAACGGGGATAGCAGATCCATTCTATGTGTCATACTTGATCATTTCACGATATTGCCATATTTTTGCTGAAAGGATTTAGTATATAACAACGATAAAGTTCGCAACTTTTGGTCGCTGATAAAAAAAAAAGCCTTACCTGTACCGGAAGTAGCTTGACGTCACAAGTTGAAAGTCTCCTCACATTTCCCCATTGTTTACACCAGCAGCGAGAGCGATTCGGACCGAGAAAGCGACGATTAACACATTAATTTGAGCCAGGATGAAAGATTTGTGGATGAGGAACGTGAGAGTGAAGGATGAGAGTGCAGTGCAGGACGTATCTTTTTTTGCTCTGACCGTAACTTAGGTACAAGGGCTCATTGGATTCCACACTCTCTCCTTTTTCTATTGTGGATCACGGATTTGTATTTTAAACCACCTCGGATACTACATCCTCTTGAAAATGAGAGTCGAGAACGCGAAATGGACATTCACAGTGACTTTTATCTCCACGACAATACATCGGTGAAGCACTTTAGCTACGGAGCTAACGTGATAGCATCGTGCTTAACTGCAGATAGAAACAAAAGAAATAAGCCTCTGACTGGAAGGATAGACAGAATATCAACAATACTACCAAACTCTGGACCTGTAACCACACGGTTAATGATGTACCGCCTGACGAAGCCTAGCAATGCTGTTGCTAACGACGCCATTAAAGCTAACTTAGCTACGGGACTCGACAGAGCTATGATAAAAACATTGCTCTCCACCTAGCCAGCTCTCATCTGCTCATCAACACTGGTGCTCACCTGCGTTCCAGCGATCGACGGCGCGACAAAGGACTTCACCCGATCATCGGTGCGGTCGGCGGCTAGCGTCGGATAGCGTCTGCTAGCCAACTCAAAGTCCTCCTGGTTGTGTTGCTGTAGCCAGACACTAATACACCGATCCCACATACAGGTTTGTTCTTTGCCGTCTCCATTGTTAATTGAACAAATTGCAAAAGATTCACCAACACAGATGTCCAGAATACTGTGGAATTTTGCAATGTAAACAGAGCTTTTTGTATTGGATACAATGGTGACCGAATACTTCCGTTTCAACCTTCGACGTCACGCGCAAACGTCATCATACCTAGACGTTTTCAACCGGAAGTTTCCCGGGAAATTTAAAATTGCACTTTATAAGTTAACCCGGCCGTATTGGCATGTGTTGCAATGTTAAGATTTCATCATTGATATATAAACTATCAGACTGCGTGGTCGGTAGTAGTGGGTTTCAGTAGGCCTTTAAGCCTACATGAACTCCATGGTGTTCAGGGATGAATAGTCTCTCCTATTGCTATTGTACTATTTTTTCAGCTATAGTTACATTAATCATTAGAAATGCAGCAGCCTAGTTTTGAATGGCAGGGTCCCTGCTATCACGTTGCTAAAAATATAACATTTACATAATAAAAATCAACTTCCCAAATGCTGTAATAAATTAAGCATGATGAGTTGACTTGAAACTGTTTAATGTTGCACTTTTTTTATGTAGAAGAAATGTTTTGTCATTTTATTTAATCTGAGCAACAACTTGAGGCAGTTTAATGTTGATTAACGTGGGCAGAATTATTATAGTGTTCCCAATGTTAAAAGGATAAAGCCATTGCTTACAAATTTGGTAAATAAATAACCAAAAAATTTATATTTTGTTGTTTTCTTACTGTACCGAAAATGAACCGAACCGTGACCTCTAAACCGAGGTACGTACTGAACCGAAATTTTTGTGTACCGTTACACCCCTACCTAAAACGCACCGTCTCTTTTTTAGCAGTGAGCTCACCCTGGATCACTGCGCTCCGACATAGAGCTCAGCACAAAAGCCACACAGCATCCCTGCGACCACAACTTGACTCATCCTTTTTCCCAGGTCCCTGTGCCTGCTGACGAAGCACAAATCGGCGCCATACGATATCCCAGGTCAGGGCGGTTTAAGGAGATGCGGTTTAAGGAGATGCATTTTCAGAACGGACCTCCGGGACAGGTATTTAAAGTCGTAGATATAAACCAAGGCAATACATATAAGGCTGAAACGACGCGTCGACGTCATCGATTACGTAAATACGTCGACGCCGTTTTTGTGCGTCGACGCGTCGCATACCGTATTTCCTTGAATAGCCTTCGGGGCGCTAATTAATTTAAAACCTCTTCTCACTCCTGCGCTTACCAAAAGGCGTGGGGTAAATTTAGGCCTGCGCTTATAAATTTGAGTGATGTAAGGTTACCATCATGAAAAGCACATTTAATTTAAAAAAACGTTATTATGGTCTTACCTTTACTTATAAATGAGTATTCTGATCAAAAGCATCGATAACTTGTTGATAGAAGTCTTCCTTATCTTTCTTCAGTTTTAAAAGTCTCTCTGTCTCGATGGAGATATTCCTTTAAATATTACCTCCTGCTTTGATTGAAAGTCCAGTTTAGAAAACTGTTTTATTTTAGATATGTAACCCTCAATGTTAAAAGTGCATCGCTGCTCACTCTTGTTGCTTGTTGTCTTCTTCTGCAGCACCGGTCTTCTGCAGCCGAGTAGTCGCAAGAAGGATCACTAGCGCCCTCTACCAGCAGGAGGCGGGAGTCATTTAATGACTCATATTTGACACGCGCAGCTACGGTATATTAATAAAACATAGCTGCTTACTGTTCTTTTTAGCATATTCAATAGCTTGGACCTTAAATCCTACTGAATAGCTCTTAATCTTCTTCCCTTTATGCGATTTCAAATGATTGAAATCAGCCTCCTCCATTCTGAAAATGATGACTCGTGACGTGACGAGTTTGACCCGGCGGAAGTTCTAGGCATATGCTAATTATTTTGCGAAACGAGTTTGACCCGGCGAAAATTCTAGACATGCGCTAATAAAAATAATATTTTGCGAAACGAGTTTGACCCGGCGTTAATCCTGAGCCGGCGGTAATGCTAAGCATGCGCTAATTATTTTGCGAAACGAGGCATGCGAATACTATATACCCGGCGCCAATTCAAGGAAATACGCACTTTTTTGTATTGGATGTTTATCTTTATTTTTGCACATTTTAAAGCAAAATAAGCAATACTTTTACTTTTGAAATGCTTATACTATTGCAGAATATATTAAGATTTGCACTGGATGTTTACTTTTATATTTGCACATTAAAAAGCAAATAAGCTACTTTTAATTTTGTTAAATGTTAAAAGTTTTAAATGTTTACATTGTTACAGAATATTTTGTCATATTGTTGTCAATGTTGACTGAGTGGCCATACTTTTTTTTTTGTAAATAAAAGCCATGCCTTTTGAAAAAACTGGCCTACATTTATTTTTTCATCTTTATTTTAAATTTAAAAAATAATCGGTAAAAGGAAAAATAATCTATAGATTAATCGAAAAAATAATCTATAGATTAACCGATTAATCGAAAAAAAATAATCTATAGATTAATCGATAAAAAAATAATCGTTAGCTGCAGCCTTAGTTGTAGACAGACGTTAGAGATGCGCGGTTTGCGGACACAACCGCGGGTCGGGCGGGTAAAAATAGATTTTAAATAGATGCAGGCGGTTGGCGGTTGAACCAATTCGGAAATATACATACATAGTTAAATGTTGTTACCCACATACGAAAAACGAGCAGCACTCTTTGAAACAGTCAATTATTCATTAGGCACCGCGTCCTAGAAACAAATGGCGCAAGTGAGCGCTCCTTCAGCGCAGCAGGGCGCATTTTAGAGGCCAGGCGCTCTCGCATGGCACTGTAGATGCCATTTTATTCCTGCAAAGTGCTAACAAAAAAAAAAGTAAGTAGACATACGGTTGGATATGTTAAACGAATTAGTCTACGTTACCTATAGGCTATACCAAATAAGCCCATGTCTAACCTATATTGAGTTCGGTCAGCTGAATAATTTTGATGGTTACGTGTTGTTTGGGCGCACTACAATGCAAAGGAATTAAGGCAATTGCGTTGTTTATTGTGGTTTTTTTCTATTCGAGATATACTACTATGTGTGAATAATTATTTGGCCTCGCTTTCAAGTGAAGCGCATCTCCGATTGGCGACAATGTAAGGATATTTAGCCTGCTTTGTTTGTCGCGACCGTCTATTTTCATTATAATTCAAGTTTAATGATATAGTGCAGTCTGATGGGTTTGATTTCCCCCCTTCAGCTATTTGCCTTGGCCAATAAGTTGCAGGTAATTTATTATTATTATTTATTTAATTTATTTTTGTTTAAATAGAGATGACTAACATATGTTATTGTATAATTTAAGTTTGTGCGCGTGATTGACAGCCTAAGGCTTATGAGGCACATTTTTTATTTATTTTTTTATTTCAACTTAAAAACGTATGAGCCTATGCCTATGCCTAGAACATAGGCTATGTGTTTATCTTTATTTTCCTGCCTGTCGTTGACAATGGAGATTGTCTGATATTTTGTCATGGCTGCAGATCAATCAATAAAGGTTCATCTTTGTCGCGAAATTGTTCACTGCTTCACTGTGCACCCCGCCCTCGTCCCTATTTGAGCATTATAACGTTAACAAGTTAATATTCATTGAAATAAATTCAGAAAATTTTTTTTACGTAACAGAAATATAGGCCTAGTCTTTCTAAAACATTTTTTTAACTTCCTAAAAGCATCTTTCCGCTTGCTGCAACTGCGCACACAAAGTGTGAGGAACGCACTCCTGATCTGAGGGCATTGGCAACAATAGTCAACACTTTCTTAATGGAAATGACAATAATATTATAATAATGATAAATAATATTATCACGCATTAATATCTCTTAGCCACTAATGCGTGGCACGCTTTGAATGTCTCTGCTGCATTGGATCAGTCTCCTTTCTTTAACAGGCAAAAGCTTTATAACCTCACTAATGCCTTGCATCGTCTATATTAGATATATAACAACGGGCGGGTGCGGGTGGGTGTGGTTTTGATAAAATGTTGGTTCGGGTGGATGGCAGATGGTTGACGACTTTTGTGATGCGGTTGCGGATGAAATAATTGCCTATCCGCGCATCTCTAACAGACGTGCTAAAATGTAATGGATCGTTAAAAGCCTGCAGTGTAGGTCCGCATACATCGTTTCAAATGATAAGTCTGCAGGTGTTTTCTCTAAATATACATTTAATGATTACAGGATGTGGTTACACATGGAATAAAGAGAGGTATATATGTTAGGGATCATTACCATGCAACCTAAATGTGATCATTTATATTGTATGCACGTCTGATGGCGTTGCACCACAGAGAGAAACAATGATTGGCTTTCATACGTGTAACGAATAACACTGACCTCATCGATATGTATCAAATATATACAGAAAATCAAAGAGGTGAGGGCGTGTGTGTGAGGTGATGACAGCAAAAAGAGTGAATTGTATCACTTTTCTGACCTACTGATGACGCTGCATGTAAACATGACTCCTGTTTGACACGGACGCTTTCCTCCGAAAGACTCTTTCCTCCATAACGTCCCTCACCGAACTCTTCATCTAATGTTTTGCAATGACTGGAAAAATGAACAAAAAAGACTTGACAGTCCTGTGGTCTCTTCATGGACACATGCCAGCGGTCTGACTCTGCCCCTCCCCGGTTGAGGCGTCGCCTACTGGGTGCGGAGCTGGTAATCTGCAGAGGAAATGGACAAGACTTAATTAAATATGGTGATAAATAAAACAAGAGGATTGTGGAGAAATCAAGTGGCTGCTACTTTCCACCCGGCAGGAGGACGGGAATACAAAGGAAATGAGGAGGATGTTGGCCAATTAGAGGCTGCATCAACCAAAAGACCACGCAAGTGCAACCTTTCCACATTATTATCTAGAAGTTTAAAAAAAATCACTTTCACATATTTCACAGGACGTTGCCTCATGTGTTAGTTTTTTTCTTCTTCTTTTAAATAGAAAAAGCGCATCAGTTCCCACCACATTGCAGGCCATTGCCTAACTCTTGCCTAATGCCAGCACAAAAGCACGGTGAGTGAGTGAGTGTGTGTGTGTGTGTGTGTGTATGCTTGTGTGTAATGACCTCCATTCTGAGTGATGTAGCGCACCCACGGCAGGGCCTGGTAGCCGCTCTTCTCGATGATCTTCAGGTAGCGCACCTGCCGACAAATACACCGTTACCAACGTTCAAAGTTCATGCAAATACTAAATAAAAAAAACTTTTCGTCATTCTAAATCCTACCACACCAAATGAGAAGTTGTAAATATTCTACAAACCTCGTTTCCATATGAGTTGGGAAATTGAGTTAGATGTAAATATAAACGGAATACAATGATTTGCAAATCATTTTCAACCCATATTCAGTTGAATATGCTACAAAGACAACATATTTGATGTTCAAACTGTTAAACTTTTTTTTTTTTTTTTTTGCAAATAATCATTATTTTAGAATTTGATGCCAGCAACACGTGACAAAGAAGTTGGGAAAGGTGGCAATAAATACTGATAAAGTTGAGGAATGCTCATCAAACACTTATTTGGAACATCCCACAGGTGTGCAGGCTAATTGGGAACAGGTGGGTGCCATGATTGGGTATAAAAACAGCTTCCCAAAAAATGCTCAGTCTTTCACAAGAAAGGATAGGGCGAGGTACACCCCTTTGTCCACAACTGCGTGAGCAATTAGTCAAACAGTTTAAGAACAACGTTTCTCAAAGTGCAATTGCAAGAAATTTAGGGATTTCAACATCTACGGTCCATAATATCATCAAAAGGTTCAGAGAATCTGGAGAAATCACTCCACGTAAGCGGCATGGCCGGAAACCAACATTGACTCAGACGGCACTGTATCAAAAACCAACATCAATTTCTAAAGGATATCACCACATGGGGTGAGGAACACTTCAGAAAACCACTGTCACTAAATACAGTTGGTCGCTACATCTGTAAGTGCAAGTTAAAACTCTACTATGCAAAGCGAAATCCATTTTTCAACAACATCCAGAAACGCCGCCGGCTTCTCTGGGCCCGAGATCATCTAAGATGGACTCATGCAAAGTGGAAAAGTGTTCTGTGGTCTGACGAGTCCACATTTCAAATTGTTTTTGGAAATATTCGACATTATGTCATCCGGAGCAAAGGGGAAGCGAACCATCCAGACTGTTATCGACGCAAAGTTGAAAAGCCAGCATCTGTGATTGTATGGGGGTGCATTAGTGCCCAAGGCATGGGTAACTTACACATCTGTGAAGGCACCATTAATGCTGAAAGGTACATACAAGTTTTGGAACAACATATGCTGCCATCTAAGCGCCGTCTTTTTCATGGACGCCCCTGCTTATTTCAGCAAGACAATGCCAAGCCACATTCAGCGCGTGTTACAACAGCGTGGCTTCGTAAAAAAAGAGTGCGGGTACTTTCCTGGCTCGCCTGCAGTCCAGACCTGTCTCCCATCGAAAATGTGTGGCGCATTGTGAAGCGTAAAATACGACAGCGGAGAACAAGAATGGGAAATAATTCCACCTTCAAAGCGTCAACAATTAGTTTCCTCAGTTCCCAATCGTTTATTGAGTGTTGTTAAAAGAAAAGGTGATGAAACACAGTGGTGAACATGCCCAGAAGAAAGCCATCACTCCAAATTACTTTGTTCCAGAAGTTTTGAGGCTTGTCTCTGTGCTGTTTGGCGTAATGTAAGCGGGATACTTTGTGACATTTGCGCAGAAATGGCTTTCTTCTGGCGACTCGACCATGCAGCCCATTTTTCTTTAAGTGCCTCCTTATTGTGCATCTTGAAACAGCCACACCACAATTTTTCAGAGAGTCCTGTATTTCAGCTGAAGTTATTTGTGGATTTTTCTTTGCACCTCGGACAATTTTCCTGGCAGTTGTGGCTGAAATTTTTGCTGGTCTACCTGAATCCCTCATTTTCCTCTTCTTAATCAGCGTTTGAACACTGCTGATTGGCATTCGCAATTCCTTGGATATCTTTTTATACCCCTTTGCTGGTCTACCTGAATCCCTCATTTTTCTCTTCTTAATCAGCGTTTGAACACTGCTGATTGGCATTTCCAATTCCTTGGATACCTTTTTATACCCCTTTCCTGTTTTATGCAGTTCAATTACCTTTTCTCGCAGATAATTTGACAATTCTTTTGCCTTCCCCGTGACTCAGAATCCAGAAACATCTGTGTAGCACTGGATGAAAGATGCAATGGTCTGTCAGAAGCCCAGAAACTCACTGACCTTTTATACACACACATTAATTACAAACAAACATGTCACAGGTGAGGATTGGAACCTTGATTAGCCATTCAAACCTGTTTGTGTCAACTTTTGTGCATGTTATCAGATCAAAGTCACTGGGGTATGTAAACTTTTGATCAGGGTCATTTGGGTACTTTCTTTTGTCATTTTGATTTAAAAAAAAAGTAAACATAGTTGTTTGCCAATAAATAGCTTCACACAACTCTTAAGCATGAGTGGAAGAAAGGTTTTTGTGTTATCATTCATATTCTCTGAAGAATGGCCAAGAAATCATCAATTCTCCCAGGGTATGTAAATTTATGAGCACGACTGTATCATGTTGTATGCTTGCATGTTCCAAATAAACTCAAACTCAACTCAACTCAAACTCAAGTTTCTAAAGTTCTGCAGGTATTCAAAATGAAGTACAATGTTTCTGCTGTCCAAACCATGATTTAAAAAAAAAAGAAAAGCCCTTGAGTCAAGAAGAGTTAATATTGCACCGGCCAGAGATACGAGCCGCACACTTGAGGAAGGAGCAGCATGACTCACAAGAAGGGGGTTGAGGCTGCAGAACGGTCGTTCAAGGGAAACGCACATTTCTTTGACAGTACTGTGTTTTTTAGACGATTCAGCACAAACCCCCTATGGCTTTCACAAGGCCGTTAACCGAACAAGTGTTACCACATCGCTGGACTTCGAGTAAGGCCAAAAATAGCCATCACCAGAAGACTGTAGCGCTGGGATGACATGGTGGATGTCGCTGTCACAACATGTATAGAAGGTTCTATGTGATGTGTCAAGGATGTAAACAGCACACTTGTGCACACTCCCAAATGAGGCCTAAAGTGCGCATTTGACCACCGTAAGGCTGACGTGACCCTTTTTCTGGAGGGGGAGAAGCCACCATGTCTCAGTCACACTGGCTTCCAGATGACAGCGGAAAGGGAAAGCGCAGGAATTTTGTTAGTGGATTGGCTCCGGTCCTCGGCTCTGGTCGCCTTGTATTTAACTTTAAGCGACCCAGCAAGATCAGAGAATGCATTGGGCTTGAGACTCAGGGCTGGCACAGTAAAAACCGTGTCCACGCTGTCAACAAAAAGGCCATCAACCATGTGCAGGATAGCATTCTAGTGTTTTGGAATGGCGGATGCTTGTTTGTGAACATCAGGTTATACTTGCCTTGTCACCTTAGCAAGAGTCATTTAGCACACACGCCATAAGTGTGGTCCTGCGTCAATTATATGTGCACTTCAGTACATTGTGCTCACTTCTAATGTGTGCTACCTCTGCAATTAGTTGCACAATTTAGAGGAACTTTCCCATGCCCTGATAGTTACACGACTTAATTAAACTCCACTGCCTCTCCTCGCACGTAGCAGGTGGCCACATGCGTCGGACAGTAACATGGGTGGCCGAGTGCACCCAAGTGATATAAACGCTGACAAATGTCGGAATCAAGTCACTTCATGGCACTAAAAAGGCCTGAAAATACGAGCGCTGGTGGTCTGTTGTGACAGATTTGTGTTTATTCCCGCATATTGGCGTCTCTCTGCTAGTTGACATCTTCATCCGCGCTCGCTTTTGAGCACCCGTCGGTGAGTCAGTGCACAAGCCAAAGTGAGCAAGGCGGAGAGGGTCAAGAAAAGGGCAGAATGAAGCGGCTTCCAAACTCCTTAAAATTAGCTTGGATGCGAGCGTGTCGTTTCCAAGTGGGATGGACGACATCCACGCCAACCTAATCATGTTTTGTTGGCGAATGTGGCAATGCTGATGATGTATCAGCGCTCTTAATGAAAGTCATTCAAAAGTCTCATTAAAAAGTAGCGTGACTATACTTCGACCCTTTGTTGCTCATGAACAGTAGCAGCAATTATGAATGACTGAAGTTCAGAGGATGATAATTGAACAGCATAGATAACTAGAACATGTGAGAGCACCTTGAACTCACCAGATAGTGAGTCAGACTTGTTTTATTAATAATAAACATCAATTATTAATAGTTGATAATGTCATCAGTAACCTTGTCAAAGATCATTTATAAACCAGTCATGAAACTTAGCCTTCTGGAAAAATGCCAGCAGTTTATGTATACAAGATGTAGGCGCAAAGGATGGGAGTTTCATTCCAAACCTCGATAATACGCATATTGTTTAACTCGGTAGACGAGCACCGTGTAACCGAGCAGCTTCTCCAATCGTAGATTATATATGTTAGAGATGCACAATTAATTGTTTAAAGATTGTGATTAAAATTCACAGATGTACTTAGGCATACCTGCCAACTTTTGAAATCAGAAAAACCTAGTAGCCAGGGTCCAGGGGCCGCAGGCCCCGGTAGGTCCAGGACAAAGTCCTGGTGGGGGGTTTATCCGACGCAAAATGATTATTAGCATTCAGACAGGTTAAAATGTTGCTAAAACCATCACTTTTCTATCAGTCACAGTGACTTTTCAGAACAAAAATATTACAGCAAAAATCATATGGGTTGATTGACATGTTTATTCTGTAAGCTAAATTCAATAGTTTGAAATTATTTTGACAGTTAATGCCAGTTATCCTGTCAACCTTTCACAAGACTTCAATTTGTTAATTGAAAGTATAAACAGCATAAACACTTTTTACAGTAAACAAATGGTAAAACAGTACTAAACAATTCCATAAAAAAAAAAATTGGTGTCATTAACTTTCTGTCCAAGCTTGTATAATCGACTGCCTTGTTCAATTGTAAAAAATATTCTGTGCCTAAAATTCACATTTCTATCACAATTATCATACTGTAAACATGGTAAGCTAACTTCATTAAAATTAATAGTCCTGTCAATAGCATGGAATTACAATTCAAATGTAGTTTTTTTGTAAGCCTTTCAAAAGAATTCAAAATATGAAAAATTAATGAAAATTAATTTAAGCCATCGGACACTTAAAAAGTGGCACATCACATCTCTAATGTAATCATTTTAACTTTTCAACAGAAATAGCACTGCAAAAATATTAAGGACATACTTCTGTATTTTGGTAGTTATGCTGTCAACATTTAACAAGATTTCTTCAACTTGGACTTGAAAGCATAAATAGTATAAACACTTAACAGTATAACAGTACTAAACAATTCCAATAGATAACATTGGTGTCATTACCTTTTTGTGGCTAAAATCCGAAAAACGTTGAAAGTTTTCCACTTGTATCGCTAGCAACGGCATTAGACTTGTGTTTTTTTGTCCCAACGTGGTCTTTTACATCGCTAATTCCTCCATGTCCGATCGAAAAATCTTGTCTGCACAAGGTGCAATTCGCGTAGTTTTCACCCTTTTTGGAACGGATAATTATTCCCGGATAGGCTTTTGAATATTCTTCACGGAATAACTGCAGTTTTCTTTTCGGTTTAAGACTCGTTTGCGATTTTTCTCCGGCTGATTCCATGATCGTTCCTCGTTTGGAAACAATGGCAACTGGTGCCTCGTGCTTGGCAGCGGTGCTATAAATAGCCTCGCGCATGGCATTCGGAATGGCTCGATAGGAAGTTACGGGAAGCAGTGTCGATTGTCATTGTTGTTACGCGATTTCGTGAATAAAACTTTAAAAAAAAAATTTTTTTTTAATTAATGAAAAAACGTATTTTCTATCACTGCAACCATAACCCCGAATAGGTTGATGAAAACCGTACTAATTACGGGAAAACCGGAGTAGTTGGCAGGTATGCTTAGGGATGTGTACCGATTTCTGTGCTTTTACAGGTACCAACCAATTTCAGTCTGTACCATTGGGTACCAAATCATGTAAAATCAAGCGGTACCATATTTCAATACCTTTATTGCTTGTGATTTCATGTCCAGTTGCAGACCCGCAACTAACTCAAGCACTCAAAGAGTGGCCCCTATGTAATGTTACAATGTTCCATGCCAATAAAGCAAGCATGCCTGATAGAACATGTTTAAAAGTAAGGTTCCACTGTTAAAAATGCACTGGCTTAATGATAATTTACATTGCCATTTGCCATATACATGCTACTGATTAACGTTAGCGATTTTACGTGGCGATTTCAACACCTCTAAATTTGGCAATGAAAACTACAACTAAGATGCACGCTACAATTCAACTACTGGTGTTTAATAAGTACAATACTTTAAGTACATACACTCATACTTGCCAACCTTGAGACCTCCGATTTCGGGAGGTGGGGGGTCGGGGCGTGGTTGGGGGTGGGGCGGGGCGTGGTTGGGGGCGTGGTTAAGAGGGGAGGAGTATATTGACAGCTAGAATTCACCAAGTCAAGTATTTCATACATATATATATATATATATATATATATATATAGATAGATATCTACATCCTGAAAATATGCAAACAAACTGTGTTTAGATAATTGATACCTCAAACTTGCAAAAATAAATATTAAGGAATATAACATAACTTGGCTTCTGAGAGTTTCAAAATGTAATGAATAAAATGCTAAAGTTGTTGATAAACAAGCAATTATTTTAATAATAAATATGGTCATTTTAAATGAATTATTATGATAATTTAAAATCAATTATTTCAAATATGTTTATTTTAATGTATAATTCTATGGCTGGATGTAATAAGGAGTCACGAAAAAATACAAATAAAAATACAATTAATTTTGATGTTTTTAGCAAAATATAGTAAAAATGTATTTAGTTTTTTTTTTTTTTTTAATTAATAAATATATTTATTTTTAGGTAAAATAAACATAATAATACAATTTATCTCTAGTCTGGATGATTTAGTTCTTGTCAGCCTGTTGTCCTCCCGTCATGAAAAAAGGCCGTCCTTACTCAGGTCCGCATGGAGCTGGAGGGGGCGTGGCTTCCAGTTCCGCTGAAAATCGGGAGATTTTCGGGAGAATATTTGTCCCGGGAGGTTTTCGGGAGAGGCGCTGAATTTCGGGAGTCTCCCGGAAAATCCGGGAGGGTTGGCAAGTATGCATACACTTTGTAGGACTCAACAAAAGACAAGACTGTCACATTCAACTTAAAAGCAAAGACTACTTTGTGCCTACAGCAACACACCCAGGACAAACTGAAATTAATGCCTCGTCAGAAGTGTACAAAAACAAGATAGAACAACTTATCGGCATAATAATTATAATGTGCATCTTATTTTTAAATGTTACATTTAAACATTTTAGATTTTATTCAAGCTATAAAGGCTTAGTGGCCACATACGTGGACAGCACCTTCCAAAATTGTGTACACTACTGAATTGTAGTCTTATGGCCGCTTATGTGGACCCTTATACTGCCATCTGGTGGTGTCAGAAGAGTATAACATATAATGGAATTTGGGGGGAAAAATATTGTAAAAATAAAAATTAGCATGTCACTAAACATGAAGTACACATTTGTGTACTTATGGACTAAGCATATCATATCAAAAGATGATTCTTAGTTTTTATTCTAATTAGGGTCCAATAAGCCTAAATAGCAAAGAGAAATAAAAAAAAGCATGTAAACAAAATAGCTTGGGCTTTAAGAGGTTAAACATAAGTACCAAAAATGTGATCTCATTTCCCAACATGGAGGATTCTCCATGGGCTACAATATACGCAAATGCCCCCAAGTCTCCTCCCTCGACCAATGGTAAAGTGTCTTTACATCACATGAGCCTGCTCCGTGCACTCAAATGTTAGGAAAGTGAGAATTACAGCAGGGGAACTTCTGTTAAGGACATTGAAACTTCAGTTGTGGTGGCGAGAGTCACACACCCAAACTTGTTTCCAAAGACAACTCTCAAATCAAACGGTGTGGAAGCATTTTGGATTCATGGCAGACGGCGACAAACCGTTGCAGATGTACATTCTAATGTGTGTCAATGTGGCATCGCGAGGCAACACTACTAATCTATTCAACGCCACCTGCCACACAGGTGCAGTATAATGAAATCATACAAAGCAAAGGCAAGAAACACAAACAGACATCGATATCTGCAAGCCTGTACGATAACCACCCTAAATACACAATGTTCCTGCAGCTCGGTCTACTTAAGGGATGTAACGATAAACAGTAATAAGGATGAAAGCGGTAAAACTACTGTCGGTTAGCATTACCGTTTTTAATTAAAATGATCGAAAAAATGTGATTGGTAACTGCACTTTGACAAACTTATGAAGTGACTGGCACCAGCTCGCTGGCTAACTAGTTCAGTGTTTTTCAACCGTTTTTGAGCCAAGGCACATTTTTTTCCATTGAAAAAATTCGGAGGCACACCACCAGCAGAAATCATTAAAAAAATGAAACTCAGCAGCCGATATTGACAATAAAAAGTTGGTGTCACAATTGTTGGATATGACTTTAAACTATAACCATCAATATAGCTCTTGTCTCAAAGTAGGTGTACTGTCACCACCTGTCACATTGCTCCATGACTTATTTTGAGTTTTTTGCTGTTTTCCTGTGTGCAGTGTTTTTTGGTGGCTTTTTCTCTTTTTTTGGTATTTTCCTATAGCAGTTTCATGTCTTTCTTGACCGCTATTCCCCACACCCGCTTTGTTTTAGCAATCAAGAATATTTCAGCTGTTTTTATCCTTCTTTGTGGGGACATATGTTGATTGTCATGTCATGTTCGGATGTACTTTGTGGACGCCGTCTTTGCTCCGCAGTAAGTCTTTGCTGTCGTCCAGCATTCTGTTTTTGTTTACTTTGTAGCCAGTTCAGTTTTAGTTTTGTTCTGCATAGCCTTCTCTAAGCTTCAATGCCTTTTCTCAGGGACATTCACCTTTTGTTTATTTTTGGTTTAAGCATTAGACACCTTTTTACCTACACGCTTCCTCCCGCTGTTTCCGACATCTACAAAGCAATTAGCTACCTGCTGATATGGAAGAGTATAACGTGGTAAGTCTGCCGATCTCTAGACAGTACAGACACTCAACAACGGCACATTATTTGCAGATTATAATTACTGGTTTGCAAAAAATATTTTTAACCCAAATAGGTGAAATTACATAATCTTCCACGGCAAACCAGACTGTATCCCGCGGCACACTACACAGTGGTTGAAAAACACTGAACTAGTTAGTGTATTTCCACATTAAGAAACAACATACCCCAATCTAAACTTAAAAAAACACATTGCTATCTGAGCAACTTAGATATTCAATTGTACACATTGAACCTACAAGCTGTGTTCTCTTAGAACAAAGTGAGTGTTCTATACCCAGAGGAATACAAGACAGAGGTGTATTTACAGTGCATTCAAGGACCGCTGTACAGAGAAGGACGCCGTTACACTCGCTAAGAATAATAAGGAGTAATAGATTTTGTTCCTCACTTTTCCTTCAAATAAATCTTAAAAAATAAGTGATAATGATGATAACTGTGATAATTTTGGTCACGATAACAGTGATATGAAATGTTCACATTTGTTACCTCCCTACTACAGTGTATTTGAATGACCATTTGAATGTTATTGTATTGTAAACATTTTGTGAAAAAAATTGTGCCAAAAATTTTGATTGATATTTTTGCCAGAATGGTGTAGCCCTAATATTCAGTATATATAGCACATGTATGGTTAAGTTGTTCCGAGTAATACGGTTCCAATATCAAATGCTGCGATTGCTTTCCAGGCCTAATGTTTCGTAATACTCTTCTCTTTATGTACTGAGTTATTACTTCACGAGTTAAGGAGAATCTCATTACATTTTGGTGTGGACAATGTATTTTACAGGGGAAAACAGGCCTTTGCTAACATGTCTGCTACTTCATATATTTTTAGTTTAGTAATGTTTAAGTGTTTTGATCTGTCCTGTAAAAGACAAAAACAGACAATAACAAGAGGTTGGGAGTTCAGCCATTTCTTGCAGTGAAACAACAGTCAAGCATGCAGTATGTGACTAAGATCATTTGTCACTTCTGCAGCTCTTGCTTCGGTGATTTTCTTTTCGTCAGAACAGTACATTGTTCGGCGTTGGTTTGATGTGGAATGCAAATGTGCAATTAAGGGAACCTGATGCAAACTATTTTTATTTGTCTTTGAGTACGTTTGCCAAATGGCATTTGCATGCTCTCGTCAGGACATGGGAAAATGTCATGTTGCGTTCCTGCAATGCGTATAATCACTGTACAACTGTCGTTGTGCAGTCAGTGCCTTTGCCAGCATTCCAAAGGGGAGGAAGAGGAGGAGGATGAACTTTTACATCTTTTTTGGGTTCCAAATAGGAATATTTTTAAGTGTACACATTTTTTTAATGATAAACACATAAGCACTGAGCCAAGTTGTTGTTTTGTATCCATCAACAAGTGAGCCTTTACAGATGCTACACTGCCCCCTGTGGCCAAACCTAGGTTGCATTTAAATGATCAGAATTCCAAAGTGGAGAAATGTGAAACGCAAAACTAGAGACCATGTTTTGGACAGTGTGTACTGGACCTGAAGCTGAATTTTTCACCTTTTATCTGCAGATTAAGTACATTACAAATGCACCCAAGCGTGCGTACCTGGATGCCAGAGGTGGTGAAATAGGGGATCTCGAACTTGACACTGATCGGGGGCTTCCCCTCCTTATCTTCAGCTTCCACACTTGGAAGGCCAAAGTGGGCTCGCATCAAATACTCCTTGCCGCCCTGTCGCAAATACATCACAGTTGCATTGTAAGAAAATAAAAACGGGTTAGTTTGGCCCAGAGTGAGTCAGACAGAAGGGAGAAAATAATGAGTGAGTTTAAAGCCCATAAATCATTTGCTTTGTTATGCACGCATGAGTCACAGGCGGCGGCGCTCACGGGAAAGGACTTTATGGACCAGACGATTTCGCTGTTCTCAGGCACCCACTTGACGCTGCCAACCGTGGTCTTAAACTTGGGAGAGTCGGCGTCTGTTGGCACTGGAATGTGGATCTCCACGTTGTTGGCGGTGGAGCGCCGCTTGAACTGACTTTTGGCCTGTAGGGATGGAGGGGATGGGATAAGCGGGTCAAGTTTGGTGGATATGACAAACCAGTTTCAAATTGACAACCGAACACGGTGTGATTTACAGCCACCGAGGTGGCTGACTATTTCAATGATTAAATTAAAGCTGCAAGCAGCGTTGGTCGGGCCCGCATATTTGGCAGGTGCTAGTCCTAAGTGTCCCAATACTTTTGTCCAGTGTTAGTCCCAATACTTTTGTCTAGTGTACCTACCTTGTCTGCATTGTGTGGGCACGCTGGTGCTTCCTGCTTTTAAGCAGCCATCTTAAAAAAACAGCAGCGCAGCAGCATCAGCGGTTCTTTGAAGGCTCATAAAATCAAAACCGGAGCAGTTAGAAAAATGCGCTTCTGTAGTTTTATACACAAGGGTTCAATCTCTCTCCTGTGTTAGTTTGAAGCCGAAACGACAAACGCGCTCAGAGGAGATAGTTTTTGAAGGAAGGCGACCGGTTTTTACAAAAAAATTGTTTTGAAGGGGGAATAGCAAACTTCCTGTTGATTTTTGCTGGGGGTTGTCAATTTATGAAATGTAGGTCTAAGTGAGACCTACATAGAGGTTTTTGTTTCATGTCTCTCCGACTTTCCCAGTGGGAGTTACAGGCAGTTTTGTCATTATTTTCTTCCGAGGAGCAGTTTTTTCTGCGTTTTATTAAAAAATTGCGGTAGAGCACAATTTTTAGATTTGGGGTTAGGTTTTTTCATTAGATCACAATTTTAGCCAGTCCTGATGTGTGTGTTCAGTTTGGTGAGTTTTGAAGCATGTTAAGGGGGTCAAATTACAGCTCAAAGAGGCAAAAGTAACTGTTTTTAGTACTTTTTTGTCTTGAAGAGGGAATTGCCAACTTCCTGTTGATTTTTGCCCAAAGAAGTACAATTATAAAAGTTTGGTGTAAGTCAGACCTACATAGGGGTTTTTGTTTCATGTCTCTCTGACCTTCCTAGTGGGAGTTACAGGCAGCTTAGTTTTGTTTTCTTCCTAGGGGGCGCTAGAGCGCAATTTTGAGTTTTGGGGTTTGGAATTATTAAAAGGCAATTTTCGCAGGTCCTGATGTGTGGGTCAAATTTGGTGAGTTTTGAAGCATGTTAAGTGGGTCAAATTACAGCTCAAAGAGGCGGCGGAAGAAAAAAGAAAGAAGAAAAATAATAAAACCTTACAATTTCAATAGGTCCTTATGTCCCATTGCATAAGGACTCCCTTTGGGAGTCCTTATACAATGGGCCATGCGGGCCCTAATTAGCCATTATCTTCAACACTCAACAAAGATACGAACGCAACCCAATCAATCATCATCTTGATATATACATCTGTGAGGTGGCTGGGGTGGCCCTTAGGTTTTAGAGGTTTGAGTTTAGCTCATGAGAAATTGGAGAACACAAAAGTGTTTGTTTATATATTTGTTGAACATATATTTATTGTATGCAAATGTCACAGAGTGGGAACCTACCTTGATCATGTACTCGATGCGACTATGAGAATGCTTCTCAATGACAGATTCAATCCAGATCAGCGGCTTTACCTGAGACATAAACATTATCACATTTTACCTTGCGAGCAAAAAGTCACAAGGTTGCATTCATCAGTTTTCCTCTTAGCAAAAACACTGCCTCCCCCCAGTGGACAACAGACATCACTACAGCATAGAGCATTAGGAATGATATTCTTCCCTTTACTTCATCCATTTTCTACCCTCAAACCTTACGTGAGTGTTGAGGCGGTAAGACATAAGCTCAAACTCTCCGTCGGGCGGGATGAAGGAGATGGTGCGGTCGTTCTCAAAGCGAGACAGACGGACACACTGATGGAATTTGACATCCTCCAGCTCCACTGATTTACTCTTCCCTCCTGCAGGAAGCCACAGGGGGGGACCATTTTACCATGTAAAATGTCAAACATAGATTGCACAGTTTTTGGTACATAAAGCAATAGAAAATGGCTGTTTTTGCAGCAACTCACGTCCAGTATTTTCAAACAGAACCTTGTCGTTGAGGCCCAGTCGCAACTCGGGCATTCCTGACAGGAATACGCGCATCTTGATAGAGCCGACAATCTCGCTGCGTAGAACGTTGCCGTTGGCACTGACCTGAGGAGGAGGAGGAAGAAAGGAGCTAATCAAAAGCTGTGCTGGACACTCAAAATTTGAGATGTCCGATAATGGCTTTTTTGCTGATATCCGATATTGTCCAACTCTTAATTACCGATTCCGATATCAACCGATACCGATATATACAGACGTGGAATTAACACACTATTATGCCTAATTTTGTTGTGATGCCCCGCTGGATGCATTAAACAATGTAACAAGGTTTTCCAAAATAAATCAACTCAAGTTATGGGAAAAAAATGCCAACAAGGCACTGCCATATTTATTATTGAAGTCACAAAGTGCATTATTTTCTTTAACATGCCTCAAAACAGTAGCTTGGAATTTGGGACATGCTCTCTCCTGAGTTTGGGGGTGTATATTGTAGCGTCCCGGAAGAGTTAGTGCTGCAAGGGGTTCTGGGTATTTGTTCTGTTGTGTTTATGTTGTGTTACGGTGCGGACGTTCTCCCGAAATGTGTTTGTCATTCTTGTTTGGTGTGGGTTCACAGCGTGGCGCATATTTGTAACAGTGTTAAAGTTGTTTATACGGCCACCCTCAGTGTGACCTGTATGGCTGTTGACCAAGTATGCCTTGCATTCACTTGTGTGTGTGTGAAAAGCCGTAGATATTATGTGATTGGGCCGGCACGCAAAGGCAGCGCCTTTAAGGCACGCCTCCAATATTGTTGTCTGGGTGGAAATTGGGAGAAATTTTCGGGAGGGGTACTGAAATTCAGGAGTCTCCCGGGAAAATCGGGAGGGTTGGCAAGTATGACTGGGAGACGCAATGCTCTGTACTTCTCCCTACGTCCGTGTACCACTCCGTACAGCGGCGTTTTAAGAAGTCATACATTTTACTTTTTGAAACCGATACCGATAATTTCCGATACTACATTTTAAAGCATTTATCGGCTGGTAATATCGGCAGTCCGATATTATCGGACATCTCTACTCAAAATCAATATGCAGAGCAACATCAGCCATGTTGACACTATGTGGAGGATGTTGACATGCACGCAGGAAGGAACTTTAGAGTCAGTCTGAATGGCATTCTCTGAGCAGCGCACACTAACACACACAAACACACACACACTCTACTAAGACAATTAATTCCTACTAGCAGGTTGACCGACTCAATGACGTCCAGGAAGACTTCGTTTTTCCTGTACTTGATGCCCTCTGATCGCCACGAGACGGCGTTGGTGACTGTGGCGGGAGGGCGGGGGGCGCCTGTGTCGAGCTTGTGGCCCTCCTGAGTTATATATCTGACAAGAGGAAAACAAAAGCAAAAAACAAGAGTAATTAACAGCTATCTTTCAAGAACCTTTATAGAAACCCATGCATTTATTCATGCTCGCCATTGTCTGTTCTGTTGTTGATGTTTCACTGCACAGAATTTTGTGTCCAACATTTGACTAACTTACTAAACTAAGTTAGGGATGTCCCGATCCAGGTTTTTGCACTTCCGATCCGATACCGATATTGTTTTTGCACTTCCGATCCAATACCGACCGATACCGATACTGACCTATCCGAGCATGTATTAAAGTTTAAAGTTATTTAGCCTACTTAGTTGTCAGAATCATGTTGAAAAGAGTTTTAGTACTCTTGATAACAACTAGCCAGCTGAATTAGGGGAGTTTGAATAATACACAATGGTTGGGAACAAGAAACTGACCTGTTTATTCAAGGATAAACACAAAATAGACAAAATTATACATGACAAACAGAAATGGCATCATTGAAACTAGGACTGGGCGATATGGCCTTTTTTTAATATTGCGATATTTTAAGGCCATATCGCGATACACGATATGTATCTCGATATTTTGCCTTAGCCTTGAATGAACACTTGATGCATATAATCACAGCAGTATGATGATTCTATGTGTTTTGATTGATTGATTGAGACGTTTATTAGTAGGTTGCACAGTGAAGTACATATTCCGTACAATTGACCACTAAATGGTAACACCCGAATACGTTTTTCAACTTGTTTAAGTCGGGGTCCACTTAAACTGATTCATGATACAGATATATACTATCAGATATATACTATCATCATAATACAGTCATCACACAAGATAGTCACATTGAATCATTTACATTATTTATAATCCAGGGTGTGGAGGGGGGCGCCGGATGTAAGTGTCAAAAAGACAGCCAAAAGAGTTTGATATGAGAATAAATCTAAAGTTAAAATATAGGGTAGAAATACACCCATTTGCAGGAAATGTAGTCTTCATTTTCAAAAAAATTTTTCAAGGCTTGCATGTCTACATTAAAACATTCTTCTTCATACTGCATTAATATATGCTACTTTTAAACTTTCATGCAGAGAAGGAAATCACAACTAAAAAAATCACTATTTTTTTTCATACGGTGTTGATGTGGAAATGTTTGCCCCGGCATTTTGATGGTGTGGACGTGTGGCACCGAATGGAGATAAGCGTCTCGACAGACGTTACAATATTTGAACAATGATGACGAAAACTGTTTTCTCTGTCGTGTCCGTGTGTCGAAAATTGTTATGCGCTTATTTTTTTTATCTGATGTTGTGCTTGGCATAGATTTGCCGTGCGCAGAGGACGCTTGAGCAGTGCGTAATTGCGCAGGCGCGCACCTTAGAGGGAACGTTGATCACACGGCTGCGCTAGCATCACAGCTAACGTTAGCCATGCTGCTACCTCTCTGCTGGGAGAGGGTGTATACGTATGTGACGTATGACGTGACAGTATGTGACGTATGACGTGACAGTATGTGACGTGTGTAAGAAGGTGCGCTTGCTGTCTGTGAGAGGGAGACACAGAAAAGAGTGAGAAGAGCCTGTCGTGTAATGTCAGCAGCTAAAAGCAACTGCGTGAGAATCCACAGACCTGTGGATGTGTTGAAGGTGTGCTGGAAAATGCGGAACGGAAATTAGGGATCAGCAGAAAAGTGGAATGTATTATTTAAATCGGTGCGTTGGAAAACACGGACCGGTGTTTTTTTTAAAACTGGATCTGGATCGGCATTTTCCCATGCCTTGCCGATAAGCATTTTTTGACAAATATCGGCGGCCGATCCAAATATCGGATCGGGACATCCCTAAACTAAGTTAACAGTGTTTCCCATGCTTTAATCTTTTATTCGTGGCAGATACATTTTAAATTGCCACAAATTGATACGGCGCAACCTGTTGCGCTCCCCCATAACAACATTGTAATTGGACTGCGTGTGTAAGGGACAAGCGGTAGAACGTGGATGGATGGACGTTTCAACTAGGTGTGTTATGATCCCATATTGATATTGGTCTATATCAGTAAAAAAATAAGTAAGGATTATTTGGGCTTGCATGTACAATGTCCGATATAATCTCAGATACAAGAAGTCTTGCAGTATGTTTACTTGTACAAAGTTGGTCAGCCAGTTAGCATCCGAATGTCCTTCAATAAGCACACAAGGTTGGTCTTTTCAACAGGTAAACATGGTCAGCTATAGGCTACTATAGGCTCACAATAGCGCACAAGCTAAACATATGTAATAAGTGTCCTTTATTGAACAATATTGCAGTCTAAAACAGCACATTATTTGGTATAAACAAGTATCAAATAATTATAGTTGTATATTACTTACACATACAAAATCTCCAAGGCAGAAAGTCTCCAATAACAAACGTGTCTGCACCATGAGCTTAATTATTGTGGGCACTAGGTGTCACCAAAAAAACAAGTACCACTCGACTTCAACTTAAAGACAGGATGAGTCTGTTCCAGATGGTTAATAATAAATAGGTTAGTGTTTTACATCAGTGTTTTTCAACCGCAGTGCCTCGGCACACTAGTGTGCCGTGAGATACAGTCCGGTGTGCCGTGGGAGATTATGTAATTTCACCTATTTGGGTTAAAAATATTTTTTGCAAACCAGTAATTATAGTCTGCAAATGATGTTGTTGTTGAGTGTCGGTGCTGTCTAGAGCTCGGCAGAGTAACCGTGTAATATTCTTCCATATCAGTAGGTGGCAGCCGGTAGCTAATTGGAGTATCTATATTCCAAAACCAGGATGCTGTGCCCTATTGTAGTGGGAAAAACAACTGTTGAATTGCAAACAAGTAATCCTACTGTCAATGCCAACAACAGTCTGAGTGTAATTTCCCCTCGTTAGCACTGAGGTATTGTATGGCAGAACGATCGCTGTGGACCGACCACTAACCGCCCAAAATAGTCGGAATCACCCATGTTAGCATTCCATTCAGTTCAAATGGCACAAAGGAGCATATGTGACCAGAATGTTTCTAACTCCTATTATTTGTTGGAAGCTAAACTGCAGAGTCTTTTAGAAATGTTTGAAGGTTGAATGACAGTGTTGTATGTGGGAGACAGGTGGTGTCGCAGACCAACTACTCTGTTCAGGTATGGTTTTTCAACCATAACATAGATGGCTTTCCTTACTCTTCTTTCATACCATCCGACCTCCCTGTCCAGAATCTGTACGTTTTTGTTCTCAAAGGAGTGTTGTTTCTCCTTGAGGTGCAGGTAGACAGCTGAGTCTTGGCCTGAAGAGTTTGCCTGTCTATGCTGTGCCATACATTGTATTAGTGGTTGTTTTTTTTCCCCAATATATGAATCAGTGCATTCATCATTACCAGATTGTTATTGTGGGTGTGGGGTGTCCGGTCTTTAGGATGCACCAGTCTCTATCTCAGGGTGTTGCCTGGTTTGAAGTGCACTGGGATGTTGTGTTGGTTAACACATTTCCTGAGTTTCTCAGATCCGCATCCACTCTGTTCTTGTTTCTTCTAGAACTGGATGCACCTTTCCACAAACGACCAGCTGGGGTAACCACAGGTTTTACGGGCTTCCCTCAAATGTTTGTGCTCTTTCTCTTTGGTCTGTGGGCTGGTCGGAACATTATCAGCTCTATGTTGTAGGGTTCTGATAACGTCCAGTTATAATGGTAAAAGGGTTATACTTGTATAGCGCTTTTCTACCTTCAAGGTACTCAAAGCACTTTGACACCATTTCTACATTTCCCACTCATACACACATTCACACACTGATGACGGGAGCTGCCATCTAAGGCCCTAACTACGACCCATCAGGAGCAAGGGTGAAGTGTCTTGTTCAAGGATACAACAGACGTGACTCGGATGGTGGAAGCCGGGGATCAAACCAGGAACCCACAGGTTGCTGGAACGGCCGCTCTCCCAACCGAGCCATGCCGTCCCCAGTTTGTGTTCCAGTGGGTGGCGTGAGTCAAAAAGTAGGTATTGATCGGAATGTATGGGTTTTCGTTAAACCCCGACATGGAGGCCCCTGTTCTCTCCAATATGGACATCACAGTCCAAAAAAAGCAACTTGCTGTCTTTGACATCCTCACGTGTGAACTTGATGTTTTTGTCCACTGAGTTAATGTGCTCGGTGAAGGCTTAAACTTCTTGGCTTCTGATTTCAACCCATGTCTCATCCACATATCTGTACCAATGACTTGGTGCTGTTCCCTTAAAAGAGCTCAAAGTTCTCTTTTCTGTGTCCACCATGTAAAAGTTTGCTACTATTGGGGATACAGGTCATCCCATGGCACAACCATGTGTTTGTCGGTAAAACGATACCATGAATTGAAAGTACGTTGTATTAAAGCAAAGTTCCAGCAAAAGTTTAGTGTGGCTCTATACTGTAAGGTGTGATCACCTAGTAGACGTTGCCTCAAAATCTCTACTGCATCCTGGGATGGAATACAGGTGAACAGGGATGTGACGTCATATGAAACTATAGTTTCATTATTATCCAGTTTTAGATTTCTGATTTTCACGACAAAGTCAATGGAGTTTTAAACATGATGTGGAGTTTAGCCAACAAAAGGTGCTAGGATGTTGGCTTCATACTTAGCAATATTGTATGTCACAGAATTAATGCTGCTGACAATGGGTCTGAGGGGAGCCCCATGTTTGTGTATTTCTACAAGGCCATAAATACTAGGGATGGTTTCTTGTGGGTATAATCGGTAAAACAATGCCTGGTTGATGGCTTCTGACTTTAGTAGTGTTTCCAATTACTCAATGATTTTCCTCTTGTACCCACTTGAGTCCCTTCTGAGTATTTCATATGTGTTAGAATCTTTGAGATGTGTAAGCAACTGGTTTTGGTAGTCAGTCAGTTGAGAATTACTGTGAATCGCCTCTTATCCGCTGGCAGGATTGTGATGTTTTTCAACCTTGCTCAGTTTTTCTGAATAAAACTTGAAACTGAAAACTTGGCATTAGAAAGAGCGCAAAATGATTATTAGCATTCAGACAGGTTAAAATGTTGCTAAAACCATCACTGTTTGGGCGACGAAAAACGTTGAAAGTTTTCCACTTGTATCGCTAGCAACGGCATTAGACTTGTGTTTTTTTGTCCCAACGTGGTCTTTTACATCGCTAATTCCTCCGTGTCCGATCGAAAAATCTTGTCTGCACAAGGTGCAATTCGCGTAGTTTTCACCCTTTTTGGAACGGATAATTATTCCCGGATAGGCTTTTGAATATTCTTCACGGAATGACTGCAGTTTTCTTTTCGGTTTAAGACTCGTTTGCGATTTTTCTCCGGCTGATTCCATGATCGTTCGCTTGTTTGGAAACAATGGCAACTGTATGGCGTCACATTAGTGCCAAAAATCCGAGCGCATAAAAACTGTTATCGCGCGCTGATTCTCCACATTTTGCGTGTGCGTGGTGCCTTTCTGCGCGCGCGCGCGGCGCCTTTCTGCGCGCTCTCTGTGTACTCCCGGCATCTCTCCTCGCGCTGTCATGTTTCTTTTTGGCACTTTGGGGGCAGGTATGCTTAGACGGCCCCTTCTTTCTGATTGGCTGTGAGCATTTTTCATATGACCAATCATTCTCCAGTGTAGCAACATTGTAGCCATCTTACCTCGGACATCTAGCCTCAATCATTACATTGATGTCAATGGTACATGTACTAATTAAATTACCATAACTTGCTCGATTTTCGACCAATTTACAAACGGTTTGCCTTGTTACAAATCTTATTACATGTAGATATGACATAGGATGCTGTACCTGTTGAAATGACCTCTTTCGCTTTAAAAAAAAACAAACTTAATTGTGCAACATAGTTGTGTAGTGTCAGTGTTAGTCAGTTCTCTGATTATTTTAAACTGTTTCAGAATACATTATTAAAAGCTATTTTTAACATTTTAAAAACAAAATTCAAAGATTATTTCATTCATTTTATGGCTGAATCAAAATAAATTCCATAAATTAGAAAACAAATGTGAATGTGAAATATAAAATAATGTTATGGTTGGATGTTATTGCTGGTTTACCAGTTCTGGCTGAAAGATGTGATTATGGTGTTTGTTGTCTTATTATTTATTTGGGTCACATTTTGTATTACCCTGTATTGTGTTTATGTGGTATGAAATAACCTTCATCAGCGCGCGACATTTTTTTTATCCACTTCTTCCTCCGTAAATCTTGATACATATTGACGATGACCCGCCCTGCTATACTTCTGATTGGCTCCGAGCATTTTTCAGCGTTTTTCGCCTGACCAATCAGAAAGGAGGGGCCGTCTAAGCATACCCGCCCCCAAAGTGCCAAAAAGAAACATGACAGCGCGAGGAGAGATGCCAGGAGTACACAGAGAGCGCACAGAAAGGAACCGCGCGCGCTAAAAGGCACCACGCGCGCGCAAAATGGTGTTGCGCGCGCGCACAAAGTGGAGAATCAGCGCGCGATAACAGTTTTTATGCGCTCGGATTTTTGGCACTAATGTGACGCCATACAACTGGTGCCTCGTGCTTGGCAGCGGTGCTATAAATAGCCTCGCGCATGGCATTCGGAATGGCTCGATAGGAAGTTACGGGAAGCAGTGTCGATTGTCATTGTTGTTACGCGATTTCGTGAATAAAACTTTTAAAAAAATATTTTTTTTTAATTAACAAAAAACCGTATTTTTTATCACTGCAACCGTAACCCGGAATAGGTTGATGAAAACCGTACTAATTACGGGAAAACCGGAGTAGTTGGCAGGTATGCCAATACATCTTTTTCTGTTTGGGTAAGAATTCTGCTGGACAAATTATTCACCTATTGTCTGATTCATTATCAGTTGAGTTCCCAGTTTTTTGCCTCCAAATGAGTGCCTGCGGTGTGGAGGTGTTACTACTAAGTAGGGATGTCCCGATCCAGGTTTTTGCACTTCCGATCCGATACCGATATTGTTTTTGCACTTCCGATCCGATACCGATACTGACCGATACTGGCCTATCCGAGCATGTATTAAAGTTTAAAGTTATTTAGCCTACTTAGTTGTCAGAATCATGTTGAAAAGGGTTTTAGTACTCTTGATAACAACTAGCCAGCTGAATTAGGGGAGTTTGAATAATACACAGTGGTTGGTAACGAGAAACTGACCTGTTTATTCAAGGATAAACACAAAATAGACAAAATTATACATGACAAACAGAAATGGCATCATTGAACTAGGGCTGGGCGATATGGCCTTTTTTAAATATTGCGATATTTTAAGGCCATATTGCGATACACGATATATATCTCGATATTTTGCCTTAGCCTTGAATGAACACTTGATGCATATAATCACAGCAGTATGATGATTCTATGTGTCTACATTAAAACATTCTTCTTCATACTGCATTAATATATGCTACTTTTAAACTTTCATGCAGAGAAGGAAATCACAACTAAAAAAATCACTATTTTTTTCATACGGTGTTGATCTGGAAATGTTCGGCATTTTGATGGTGTGGACGTGTGGCACCGAACGGAGATAAGCGTCTCGACAGACGTAACAATATTTGAACAATGATGACGAAAACTGTTTTCTCTGGCGCGTCCGTGTGTCGAAAATTGTTATGCGCTAATTTTTTTATTAGATTTTGTGCGTGTCATAGATTTGCAGTGCGCAATTGCACAGGTGCGCACCCTAGAGGGAAGTTTGCTCGCCCGGCTGCGCTAGCATCACAGCTAACGTTAGCATGCTGCTACCTCTCTGCTGGGAGAGGACGTATACGTATGTGACATATGACGTGACAGTATGTGACGTGTGTAAGAAGGTGCGCTTGCTGTCTGTGAGAGGGAGACACAGGAAAGAGTGAGAAGAGCCTGTCGTGTAATGCCAGCAGCAAAAAGCAACTGCATGAGAATCCACAGACCTGTGGATGTGTTGAAGGTGTGCTGGAAAATGCGGAACGGAAATTAGGGAGCAGCAGAAAAATGGAATATATTATTTAAATCGGTGCGTTGGAAAACACGGACCGGAGTTTTTTTTAAAACTGGATCTGGATCGGCATTTTCCCATGCCTTGCCGATACGCATTTTTTTTGCAAATATCGGCGGCCGATCCGATCCAAATATCGGATCGGGACATCCCTACTACTAAGTTGTCATTTTTTAATCTTTCTTGTTTGTCTTCTTTTGGTTCGGTTGTGTTGTGTAAGTTGGGTTGTAGTTCTGGAATTTGTCACCTTTTCACAGACCTCTTCAGGCAGGATTATTGCAATTTCAAGAGTAATTCGTCAAATTTTACATTGAGAATAGGACCCTAAGTGAGTTTGTCGCTATATTAATTGAGTATTCAGATCCATCTTGATTCGGTTTGTCAAAAAAGCGACCAGCAACAAATCTCACAAGTGGGCCAGTAAGGGTACTTTTTAGAGCATTCTGGTGGGGGGTGGGATGTCAAATTGAGGCGACTCACTCTTGCAGAATCTTGCTGTCGGTGGTCTGAGGGTAACCAAAGTCCATCAGCTCGTCCATCAGCTCATAAATGATGACGAAGTTATCTCGGATGCTCTCTTCCTCCAGTTCTTTGAAATACTCTGAGAAAACCTGCAGGGTACAACATTTACTTCATAAATAAATACTTAAAAGAGTTGTATCGTATAAACTGCAAAGTACAGCCTACCTGGACAATTTTGTACAAAAAGGAGAAAACCAAGGAAACGCTGGCATTTTTCTTGGATGTTGCGACCACTGAGGTGATGCCAAGTTAAGAGATGTTCAATCATAAGCAGCATCGGTAAACTACAGTATGATCATTTAGTGTCGCCATGTTGCAAGAAGGATACAGTAGAGGTTATTGTGCTTGATCCACATGAACCGCACTCCACCGTGGGCCAGAATGGGAGACAGTGTCCCCTCTTCCTCCTTATCCATCAGGAGGCTCATGAAGTGCTCGATCTCGGACATGTCCACATCGCCGCGGTAGTTCCGGCACACCAGCACCTGACACGTCACATCACAACACGTCAGTTATTTTTAAGCCTTACTTAAAAACCACTAACCACTGTGTCGCTCATATGAAGGAAAATGTCACAAAAAAACACGGGCACATTTTTTTTAATCTGAACTTTTATTCAGATTTGAATCAACATCAACGGAATCTGGGTTTAACGTGGTTTGTGGAACTCCCCCTGGTGTTGTGGTTATGTCGGTCATTTACGTTATGGAAGTAGTTTGACATGTGCTTCGGTATCAGGGAGGTGTAGCGAATTTTATAGACTAGGCTCAGTGCAAGTTGTTTTACTCTGTCCTCCACCCTGAGCCAGCCCACTTTGGAGAAGTGGGTTGGAGTGAGGTGTGATCTGGGGTAGAGGTCTAGAAGTAACCTGACTAGCTTGTTCTGGGATGTTTGGAGTTTAGATTTGAGGGTTTTGGAGGTGCTAGGGTACCAAGAGGTGCAAGTGTAATCGAAAAAGGGTTGAACGAGAGTTCCCGCTAGAATCTTCAAGGTGCTTTTGTTGACCAGAGAGGAGATTCTGTAGAGAAATCTCGTTCGTTGGTTGACCTTTCTGATTACCTTGGTTGCCATTTTATCACAGGAAAGATTAGCCTCTAGAATGGAACCAAGGTAGGTGACCTCATCTTTCCTGGTGATAACAATGTCACCCACTTTTATAGTGAAGTCATTGACTTTCTTAAGGTTGATGTGGGACCCAAACAGGATGGATTCCGTTTTACCCAAGTGTATGGATAGCTTGTTGTCAGCGAGCCAGGTGCAAGTTCTACAGCAGTGATTCTTAACCTGGGTTCGATCGAACCCTAGGGGTTCGGTGAGTCGGGCTCAGGGGTTCGGCGGAGGTCAAAACACACCCGACTCATCATGTAAATAAAACCTTCTCCCTATCGGCGTATTGCGGATACGACAACAGCAGAAGTCAGACTGATTTGCAGGTGTGTAATTTGTTGTGAGTTTATGCACTGTGTTGGTTTTGTTCTTTAAACAAGGCGATGTTCATGCACGGTTTATTTTGTGCACCAGTACAAAAACATGGTAACACTTTAGTATGGGGAACGTATTCACCATTAATTAGTTGCTTATTAACATGCAAATTAGTAACATATTGGCTCTTAACTAGTCATTATTAAGTACTTATTAATGCCTTATTCGGCATGGCCTTATTATAACCCTAACCCTCTAACCCTAACCAAATAACTCTAAATTAAGTCTTTGTTACTTAGAATATGTTCCCCATACTAAAGTGTTACCAAAAACATATAACTTTGTCTTGAATTTGAAAAAAACAACATTTTATTTTTCACTAAAGAAGGGTTTGGTGAATGCGCATATGAAACTGGTGGGGTTCGGTACCTCCAACAAGGTTAAGAACCACTGCTCTAGCCACTAGGCCACTGAGTAGGACTCCTCTTCCTCCTATCCAGGAAATCGCAAAAAGCCGCTGCCTGACCAGGGCTCAGAAAATCTGTAGAGATTCCTCCCACCCCCACCAAGGACTGTTTTTAACTGCTGGACTCCTGAAAGAGGTTCCGCAGTTTCTGTAAAAGCTTCTTCCCTCAGGCCATAAGACTCTTGAACGCATCATAATCATACTTGCCAACCCTCCCGAATTTTCCGGGAGACTCCCGAATTTCAGTGCCTCTCCCGAAAATCTCCCGGGACAACCATTCTTCCGAATTTCTCCCGATTTCCAGCCGGAAAACAGGCACGCCCCCTCCAGGTCCGTGCGGACCTGAGTGAGGACAGCCCGTCGTTACGTCCGCTAGGCCAACCAAAAAGTAACCACAGAACACTAGTGTTCTGTGGTTACTTTTTGGTTGACCAACGGTTTACGTTGTATTGCGCACCCTGACGGCAAGTGTGGGAGTCGGTTCTGAAATATGAAGTAGAGAGACGTAACTTTGTCACCTCACCTAATAAAATACATACATACATATATATATATATATATATATATATATATATATATATATATATATATATATATAAAACACGTATTGGTATGTCAGACTTAGCCTTGTTGTGGTTTAACTCTTATCTTACTAACAGGATGCAATGCGTCTCCCATAACAATGTGACCTCGGACTATGTTAAGGTAACGTGCTGAGTTCCTCAGGGTTCGGTTCTTGGCCCTGCACTCTTTAGTATTTACATGCTACCGCTAGGCGACATCATCCGCAAATACGGTGTTAGCTTTCACTGTTATGCTGATGACACCCAACTCTACATGCCCCTAAAGTTGACCAACACACCGGATTGTAGTCAGCTGGAGGCGTGTCTTAATGAAATTAAACAATGGATGTCCGCTAACTTCTTGTAATTCAACACCAAGAAAACGGAAATGCTGATTATCGGTCCTGCTAGACACCGACATTTATTTAATAATACCACCTTAACATTTGACAACCAAACAATTACACAAGGCGACTCGGTAAAGAATCTGGGCTTCCCTGCTTAGGCTGCTGCCCCCGCGACCCGACCTCGGATAAGCGGAAGAACATGGATGGATGGATGGATAACATGCATCCATAAACGTGGATGCATATGCAAAAGTGCAATATATTTATCTGTACAGTTATCTATTTATTTGTATCTGCACCTTATTGCTCTTTTATCCTGCATTACCACGAGCTAATGCAACGAAATGTCGTTCTTATCTGTACTGTAAAGTTGAAATTTGATTGACAATAAAAGTTGTATGCCAGTGGTGCTGCGAGAAGAAACAGCTGTCAACCTGTAGGGTGTTTTTCTTTCTTTCTTAATGTCACGTTAGCTGAATAAATACATCCAAACTTCCCGCTACTAACTTAAAAGTGTTCTGCCTTTATTTCCACACCAAAAAAAAGAAGATAATCGCTGTATGAAACTGAAGTGAGTGCCCGTTAGCCGCCGCTGTCAGCGAGGAATGTTCTAGCACGGATGCTACTAGCTGCTAGGCTAACGTTAGCCCGGCCCCGTTATCCGCTTCCTTACCTTTCCTTTTAAATCCAAGACGTAAACGGCGCTCGCAGACATCTTGGGACTTGTTGCTTCTAAAACAAATTAAACACTTTGTCTACACCTTATCGGCCGTGCTGGATAATTTCGTTGTTGGAGAGAAAAAAATAAATATCAGACGTCCATTCATAATACTATTGGGGAAAAAATACAAAACACTTGACTTCCGCATTTGACGCAGTCGCAGGAGTTGCTGCAGTGCCCCCTGGTGACTTGGAAGACGCAGGACATCATTTCTGTTTATTTAGCTTCATGATAGTTTTTTTTTTTTAAACAATTTCCCGATATTTTATTTAATATAATTTATTCTAAATTTTCATAACTTATTTTGTGCATTTTGTGTCTCCTTCTTTTGTTGTCGTTGTCCAATAACAGCAAGCTAAAGCATTTTCTTGCTCACTGATTCTCCAGTGGTGTGCCGTCAGGCCTAACATAACCAGAAATCTTGATCATAATTAAAGATAAAAGTGTTTTTTGATTTACTTTCCCTAAATATCTAAAAGCATTCATATTCTCTTCATGTCATATTACGCTCCTTCCAGTGCTGTTGTTTTTAGTTTACAGTTGTTATCCAATCAGAATTCAGCTAGCGTATGTTGCCATGCTGTACCAAATCTGCCTAGAGCAGGGGTCGGCAACCCGCGGCTCCGGAGCCGCATGCGGCTCTTTGATCACTCTGATGCGCTCAGCTGCTTACTTGCTGAATCCCCCAATTTTCCCGTGAGACTTCCGGATTTCAGTGCCTCTCGCGGAAAACTCCCGGGATTAATATTCACCGGTTTTCACCCTTACAGTTATAATAAGGGCGTGCCATGATGGTACAGCATTTGACATCCTCTCCAATCTGTATTAACAGCGTGCCAGTACAACACTTGTTATACAATATACATCTTCTGCTTGTATGTGACAGCAAGGCATACTTGTTCAACAGCCACACAGGTTACACTGACGGTGACCATATAAAACAACTTTAACACTCTTACTAATAATGCGCCACACTTTGAACCAAAACCAAACAAGAATGACAAACACATTTCGGGAGAACATCTGCACCTTAACACAACATAAACACAACAGAACAAATACCCAGAATCCCATGCAGCCCTGACTCTTCCGGGCTACATTATACACCCCTGCTACCACCAAACCCCGCCCCCACCCCAACCCTGCTCCCTCACACATCAAACCCCCCCCCCCCCCCCCCCCTCTCTGTGCGTCGGTTGAGGTGGGCGGGGTTTGGTGGTAGCGGGGGTGTATAATGTATCCCGGAAGAGTTAGGGCTGCATGGGATTCTGGGTATTTGTCCTGTTGTGTTTATGTTGTGTTACGGTGCAGATGTTCTCCCAAAATGTGTTTGTCATTCTTGTTTGGTGTGGGTTCACAGTGTGGCGCATTATTAGTAAGAGTGTTAAAGTTTTTTTTATACCGCCACCGTCAGTGTAACCTGTGTGGTTGTTGACCAAGTATGCCTTGCCGTCATGTAGGTGAGTAAGTGGAAGTCCCATACAACGTGTGACTGATCAGGCACGCTAGTTGTAATGGGTGCTATGTTCTTTTCCATCACGACACTCATGACGGTGACATTCGCCAATCATTAGAAACCCGCGTGCCGCACCAGCTTTCAAATTCCATATAAAGGCATGGGCAGTGGGTCTGAGACCCCTGATTCGTACATAGCACAAAGCAAAAAATAAACTCTGTATGCAGTGTTATTCCATTTAAAATTTCAAAAAATGTTTGCGGCTCCCATTGTTTTCTATAATTTGTGAAACTGGTTAAAATGGCTCTTTGACTGGCAAAGGTTGCCGACCCCTGGCCTAGAGCCTTCAGAATCAACAATGCGGTCGTCTATGCCAGTGTTTTTCAACCTTTTTTGAACCAAGGCACATTTTTTGCATTGAAAATATGCGGAGGCACACCACCAGCAGACATCATTAAAAAAACGAAACTCAGTTGACAGTAAAAAGTAGTTGTCGCAATTGTTTGATATGACTTTAAACCATAACCAACTACGTATCAATATAGCTCTTGTCTCAAAGTAGGTGTACTGTCACCACCTGTCACATCACGCCATTTTTGGCTGTTTTCCTGTGTGTAGTGTTTTGGTTCTTGTCTTGCGCTCCTATTTTGGTGACTTTTTCTCTTTTTTTGGTATTTTCCCGTAGCAGTTTCATGTCTTCCTTTGAGCGATATTTCCTGCATTTACTTTGTTTTAGCAATCAACAATATTTGAGTTGTTTTTATCCTTCTTTTTGGGGACATTGTTGACTGTAATGTCATGTTCGGATGTCCATTGTGGATGCCGTCTTTGCTCCACAGTAAGTCTTTGCTGTTGTCCAGCATTCTGTTTTTGTTTAACCAGTTCAGTTTTAGTTTTGTTCTGCATAGCCGTCCCTAAGTTTCAATGCCTTTTCTTAGGGGCACTCACCTTTTGTTTATTTTTGGTTTAAGCATTAGATACATTTTTACCTTCACGCTGCCTCCCGCTGTTTCCGACATCTACAAAGCAATTAGCTACCAGCTGCCACCTACTGATATGGAAGAGAATTACATGGTTACTCTGCCGAGCTCTAGACAGCACCGACACTCAACAACAACACATCATTTGCAGACTATAATTACTGCTTTGCAAAAAATATTTTCCACCCAAATAGGTGAAATTAGATAATCTCCCACGACACACCAGACTGTATCTCACGGCACACTAGTGTGCCGCGGCACAGTGGTTTAAAAACACTGGTCTATGCACTGTAAGTGAACGGACACAAACATTTGACGGACAGTTGTGATAGCCAATCAGATCACGAGTTGTTGTCAGTAAGGCCTTCTAGCTGGTCGAAGGCAGATATACTATATATTGTGATGTTATGAGCTAGGTAACATAAGAACTCCATTACCCAGCATGCCACAGTAGGGAAGAGCATACGCAGTAGCGCCGACCAGGTTGTTGAATGTAAACATGCAGCGGAATGGTTTTGATGAGCACGCTGTGGAGTAAACTTTAAGAACCCAGCCAACACCCCTCGTCTGCATCTTTTATGATTAGACAAGACAACACATATATTTGCAAGGCCATTTTCAAGAAGGATATTTAAAGAGAAACTACATCTTGTGAGACCATGTCGGCCAACCCCGGAAGCTATATTTTATTTCTTAATTTTTTCACATTTAATATGTTTTTTGTAATTTTAATTTTGACAGTACCACATAAGATATGTTTTAATTGCTGATGCGGGTTTATTGATTTTTAAATGTGTCAGAAAATAACCCGTTTGGTACAATGCCCAGTAGTGCGTAAATGTGTTCCTGTATAGTAT
>NC_084566.2:37294124-37429124 GCF_033978685.3 Nerophis lumbriciformis | reverse complement strand
GAAATATCTCAAATAAGGGTGATATTTGCTTATTTTCTGTCTGATAAGATAATTCTTCTCACTAAGCAGATTTTATGTTAGAGTTGTTTTAAGGGTTTTGCTCCTAAATGATCTCAGTAAGATATTACAGCTTGTTGCTGAGATTTGATGACCTATATTGAGTAAAACATGCTTGAAACTAGAATATCAACTGTTGCAAAGCTGTGTCATCAACACTCACAAGTATAAAACTGCTTTTTCAAAGTAATCATTTCTTATTTCAAGCATGAAATAAAAAATCATGACTTTGACACAATTGTGTCTCATAATTAAAACAGATGACAGCCAAATGAACTGTTTTGTTTTCAATGAAACAATAGAAAATAGGTACTCATATAGTAGTACAGTTGGCACAGTACAGTAAACTGACAGTTAATATTTAAACATTTAACATTTCTAACAATTTTGAACAGAAGTAGTTCATGCACATTCAGATAAATTCTTCAAAATTACAATAAAAAACTTTTTGGCCGGGGTTCTGGGCTGTATATATGCGCACTAATTGACTGAAAGAGCACGCACTTGGCGTGATGATGTCATGTTGTCGATGGAAAAATGCATTTTTAGACCATATCATACTTGCCAACCTTGAGACCTCCGATTTCGGGAGGTGGGGGGTGGGGGGCGGGGTCGGGGTGGGGCGTGGGGCGTGGTTGGGGGCGTGGTTAAGATATATATATAAGAAATATTTGACTTTCAGTGAATTCTAGCTATATATATATATATATATATATATATATATATATATATATATATATATATATATATATATATATGTATATATATATAAATAAAAAATACTTGAATTTCAGTGTTCATTTATTTACCCATATACACACACATAACACTCCTCTACTCATTGTTGAGTTAAGGGTTGAATTGTCCATCCTTGTTCTATTCTCTGTCACTATTTCAGAACACACACATTATACAAATATACATTATAAAATCAATAAGAAAACGGGAGCTCTAATTTGGGAGTCTGAATTAGGATCAGAAGTTCCTATATAAACATTGCGCACTCACGTCGCCTTTTTGTATTGATTACTGCAGCTGTGCACTGGATTCATTCACAAATACAAACTACAACTCACAAACACTTTAGAGTTAGGCTCCACCATCAGAATGTGTACTTAAACTTATAAAGATCACATGGATATTATTCAGTGAGTTGATTCACCAAAACTAACCTGTTATACAGGAGGAAAAAGCAAAAGCAAAAGCAAAAATTTGTCCCGGGAGGTTTTCGGGAGAGCCGCTGAATTTCGGGAGTCTCCCGGAAAATCCGGGAGGGTTGGCAAGTATGCCATATGATTTGCCTGAGCGGCTAGGAGACCCCGAGAGTAACAAGCGGTTGCCTTGTTGTCTTTCCATTAAGAACAATAAATTAGTTTTTAGTATAAGTAAATGTAATGTCGAGCGCATATCATTATGTCAAGATAATGGCACTAGCATTTACTTCATTTAAGAATATTTTTCAACATATTGAGCAAAAAGTTCTCTCTTTTTTTTCTACCAAGAAAAGTGCACTTGTTATTAGTGAGAATATACTTATTTTAAGCCATTTTTGGGTTGATTGAAGTTAGCTAATTTTATTTGTTTTGGAAAGTCTTGACAAGCCAAATTTTCTTGTTCTATTGGCAGATAATTTTGCTTAGTTCAATTAAAATACCCCTCATTTTTGTATTTTTTTTTTCTTGTTTTTGAACACTGACTTTTTGCAGTGCAGCTGCATTGGACTGCTAGGCTACACACTAAAAAAATGTTGGGTTAAAAAAGAACCCAACTGCTGGTTCAGAAAAGGACAAACCCCTCATTTGAGTTATTTTAGCTCAACATTTTGGTTAAAGTTTTTCAACCCAACTTTTACGTTGAATTATTTAACCAAAAAAGTTGAGTTATGATAATTCTGATAAGATAATTCTGTCTGATAAGATAATTCTTCTCACTAAGCAGATTTTATGTTCGAGTGTTTTACTTGTTTTAAGGGTTTTGCTCCTAAATGATCTCAGTAAGATATTACAGCTTGTTGCTGAGATTTGATGACCTATATTGAGTAAAACATGCTTGAAACTAGAATATCAACTGTTGCAAAGCTGTGTCATCAACACTCACAAGTATAAAACTGCTTTTTCAAAGTAAGAATTTCTTATTTCAAGCATGAAAAAAAAATCATGACTTTGACACAATTGTGTCTCATAATTAAAACAGATGACAGCCAAATGGACTTTGCTGTTTTATTTTCAATGAAACAATAGAAAATAGGTACTCATATAGTAGTACAGTTGGCACAGTACAGTAAACTCACAGTTAATATTTAAACATTTAACATTTCTAACAATTTTGAACAGAAATAGTTCATGCACATTCAGATAAATTCTTCAAAATTACAATTAAATAAAAATTGTCCAGGGGCCGGGCTGCAAATATATACACATATATATTCAATTCGGGGTTGCGCACTAATTGACTGAAAGAGCACGCACTTGGTGCGATGATGTCATGTTATCCATGGAAAAATGCATTTTTAGACAATATGATTTGCCTGAGCGGCTAGGAGACCCCGAGAGTAACAAGCGGTTGCCTTGATGCCTTTCCATTAAGAACAATACATTCGTTTTTAGTATAAGTAAATGTAATGCCGAGCGCATATCATTATGTCAAGATAATGGCACTAACATTTACTTCATTTAGGTATATTTTTCAACATATTGAGCAAAAAGGTCTCTTTTTTTTACCAAGAAAAGTGCACTTGTTATTAGTGAGAATATACTTATTTTAAGCTATTTTTTGGTTCATTGAGGTTAGCTCATTTTACTTGTTTTGGAAAGTCTTGACAAGCCAAATTTTCTTGTTCTATTGGCAGATAATTTTGCTTAGTTCAATTGAAATACCCCTCATTTTTGTATTTTTTTTTTCTTGTTTTTGAACACTGACTTTTTGCAGTGCAGCTGCATTGGACTGCTAGGCTACACACTAAAAAAATGTTGGGTTAAAAAAGAACCCAACTGCTGGTTCAGAAAAGGACAAACCCCTCATTTGAGTTATTTTAGCTCAACATTTTGGTTAAAGTTTTTCAACCCAACTTTTACGTTGAATTATTTAACCAAAAAAGTTGAGTTATGATAATTCTGATAAGATAATTCTGTCTGATAAGATAATTCTTCTCACTAAGCAGATTTTATGTTAAAGTGTTTTACTTGTTTTAAGGGTTTTGCTCCTAAATGATCTCAGTAAGATATTACAGCTTGTTGCTGAGATTTGATGACCTATATTGAGTAAAACATGCTTGAAACTAGAATATCAACTGTTGCAAAGCTGTGTCATCAACACTCACAAGTATAAAACTGCTTTTTCAAAGTAAGAATTTCTTATTTCAAGCATGAAAAAAAAATCATGACTTTGACACAATTGTGTCTCATAATTAAACCAGATGACAGCCAAATGAACTGTTTTATTTTCAATGAAACAATAGAAAATAGGTACTCATATAGTAGTACAGTTGGCACAGTACAGTAAACTGACAGTTAATATTTAAACATTTAACATTTCTAACAATTTTGAACAGAAATAGTTCATGCACATTCAGATAAATTCTTCAAAATTACAATAAAACATTTTTTGGCCGGGGTTCCGGGCTGTATATATGCGCACTAATTGACTGAAAGAGCACGCACTTGGCGCGAGATGTCATGTTATCCATGGAAAAATGCATTTTTAGATCATATAATTTTCCTGAGCGGCTAGGAGACCCCGAGAGTAACAAGCGCTTGCCTTGTTGCCTTTCCATTAAGAACAATAAATTAGTTTTTAGTATAAGTAAATGTAATGCCGAGCGCATATCATTATGTCAAGATAATGGCACTAGCATTTACTTCATTTAGGTATATTTTTCAACATATTGAGCAAAAAGGTCTCTTTTTTTTACCAAGAAAAGTGCACTTGTTATTAGTGAGAATATACTTATTTTAAGCTATTTTTTGGTTCATTGAGGTTAGCTCATTTTACTTGTTTTGGAAAGTCTTGACAAGCCAAATTTTCTTGTTCTATTGGCAGATAATTTTGCTTAGTTCAAATAAAATACCCCTCATTTTTGTATATTTTTTTTCTTGTTTTTGAACACTGACTTTTTGCAGTGCAGCTGCATTGGACTACTAGGCTACACACTAAAAAAATGTTGGGTTAAAAAAGAACCCAACTGCTGGTTCAGAAAACGACAAACCCCTCATTTGAGTTATTTTAACTCAACATTTTGGTTTATTTTTTTCAAACCAACTTTTGCGTTGAATTATTTAACCAAAAAGTTGAGTTATGATAACTCAATGTTGGTTGATTCATTACCCAACCATTGGAATGAATTTATTTCACACAAAAGCTGAGTTAGGTTCACTGCAATGTAAGGTTATTCCAAACCCAACAATTGGGTTGCACAATTTACATAATTGCCAACCCTCCCGAATTTTCCGGGAGACTCCCGAATTTCAGTGCTTCTCCCGAAAATCTCCCGGGACAACAATTCTCCCGAATTTCTCCCGATTTCCAGCCGGACCTGAGTGAGGCCAGCCTGTCGTCACGGCCGCTTTTTTTCCATATAAACAGCGTGCCGGCCCAGTCACATTATAACATCTACGGCTTTTGGAGAGTACACAACAAGAAGGAGACGAAGCAGAAGAACGAAGAAGAGACAGTCATGGCGACGACGAGTAAGAAGACGAAGGGGGTGTTGAGCATGGTTATAAAGATAGTGACGGAGAATAGAACAAGGATGGACAATTAAACCCTAAACTCACTCCTTTCCTGCTAATTAAATTTCACAGATGCTGCCCATACCTAGGCTCCTTCAAAGGCTGTGCTACTGGCTGCAAAGCATTGCACTTTCAAATACAACAATGAGTAGAGGAGTGTTATGTGCTATGCAGAACGAAACTAAAACTGAACTGGCTACAAAGTAAACAAAAACAGAATGCTGGACGACAGCAAAGACTTACTGTGGAGCATAGACGGCGTCCTCAAAGTACATCCGAACATGACAATCAACAATGTCCCCACAAAGAAGGATAAAAACAACTGAAATCTTCTTGATTGCTAAAACAAAGTAAATGCGGGAAATATCGCTCGAAGGAAGACATGAAACTGCTACAGGAAAATACCAAAAAAAGAGAAAAAGTCACCAAAATAGGAGCGCAAGACAAGAAGTAAAACACTACACACAGGCAGAGGTGGGTAGAGTAGCCAGAAATTGTACTCAAGTAAGAGTACTGTTACTTTAGAGATTTATTACTCAAGTAAAAGTAAGGAGTAGTCACCCAAATATTTACTTGAGTAAAAGTAAAAAGTATGTTGTGAAAAAACTACTCAAGTACTGAGTAACTGATGAGTAACATACACACACACACATATATATATATATATATATATATATATATATATATATATATACATACATATACATTGATATATACAGTATATAATTTATATGTATTTATTTTGCTGTTTTTGTTTACATGTTAAAGATGTTTTAATGAATATACATGCATGTTTAACATATAGATTCCTTTCTTTCATGCAGACTAGAATATAAGTTGGTGTATTACCTGATTCTGATGACTTGCGTTGATTGTAATCAGACAGTAGTGATGATAACGTCCACGTTTTCAAATGGAGGAGAAGAAAAGTTCCTCCTTTCTGTCTAATACCACATGAAAGTGGTTGGTTTTTGGCACCTTATTTGTCCAGCTTCCATATTCGTTTTTATACACTTTACAAGAAATATATTGGCGTCAAACTCCGTAGCTTGCTAGCTTGTTTGCGCTGGCTTTCGGAGACTCTTGTTTTGAAAGCGCAGGCGCGATGGAGCGGCACTTTTATTGTGAAGACAGGAACGTCCTCATGTGCGGTCAGTCTTGAGGCTTTTGACGGGATGTACGGTTGAAATAAAAAAAGTATATTTTTTCCTTCACGCTTTTGATTGATTGATTGGAACTTTTATTATTATATTGTACAGTACAGTACATATTCCGTACAATTGACCACTAAATGGTAACACCCCAATAAGTTTTTCAACTTGTTTAAGTCAGGTCATGTGACCACCTGGCTCTGTTTGATTGGTCCAACGTCACCAGTGACTGCATCTGATTGGTGGAACGAAGTGAAACGTCACCAGTAAGGCAGGCACTTTGAAGGTCTGTCTGACAGACCAAAACAAACAAAGCGTGCATTAACAGATCGATAAAAATTAGTAGCGAGTAGCGAGCTGAATGTAGATAAAAGTAGCGGAGTAGAAGTAGCGTTCCTTCTCTATAAATATACTTAAGTAAAAGTAAAAGTATGTTGCATTAAAACTACTCTTAGAAGTACAATTTATCCCAAAAGTTACTCAAGTAGATGTAACGGAGTAAATGTAGCGCGTTACTACCCACCTCTGCACACAGGAAAACAGCAAAAAAAAGTCCAATATAAGTCAGGGTGTGATGTGACAGGTGGTGACAGTACACCTACTTTGAGACAAGAGCTATATTGATGCATGCTTGGTTATGCATTAAAATCATGTCCAACAATTGTGACTTTTTACTGTCAACTGAGTTTTGTTTTTTCACGATTTCTGCTGGTGGCGTGCCTCCGGATTTTTTCAACGCAAAAAAATGTGCCTTGGCTCAAAAAAAGGTTGGAAAAACACTGAACTAATGAGTGCGATCGTGAGCTTTTTCCATGACACAGCTTTTGAGTTTACAGTACATGGTATCGGACCAGGAAGACAGCAGATTACAGGGACCATCTGGAGGTTTTTTTTTTTTTATAACTGTACGCGCTGGCCCCGACACGTGAGACACTGTTGAGAAGCAAAAATAGCTTGCAAAATGTCAATTAATAATTGACAGGGTGGCTTTCTATGAAATTCAATAAGGAACCTAGTACTGGACACACATCTTGCAGATATCTTAGTAATGGCAGTTGGATACAAGCCAGACTCTAATGGTGACGTGGTTAGAATGCAAGATTATTATGTGGAGAATGATCCCTGCATTGGTTCTCAAACTTTTTTCACCAAGTACCACCTCAGAAAACACTTGGCTCTCCAAGTGCCACCTAATGATCAGTATTAAAATTGGTGTTGTCCCGATACCAATATTTTTTTTTTACCAGTACCAGTACCTACATTATTTCGATACTTTTCGGTACTTTTGTAAATAAAGGGCACCACAAAAAATTGCATTATTGGCTTTATTTGAACAAAAAGTATTGGTGTACAAACCCCGTTTCCATATGAGTTGGGAAATTGTGTTAGATGTAAATATAAACGGAATACAATGATTTGCAAATCATTTTCAACCCATATTCAATTGAATATGCTACAAAGACAACATATTTGATGTTCAAACCCATAAACTTTATTTTTTTTTTTGCAAATAATAATTAAGTTAGAATTTCATGGCTGCAACACGTGCCAAAGTAGTTGGGAAAGGGCGTGTTCACCACTGTGTTACATGGCCTTTCCTTTTAACAACACTCAGTAAACGTTTGGGAACTGAGGAGACACATTTTTGAAGCTTCTCAGGTGGAATTATTTCCCATTCTTGCTTGATGTACAGCTTAAGTTGTTCAACAGTCCGGGGGTCTCCGTTGTGGTATTTTAGGCTTCATAATGCGCCACACATTTTCAATGGGAGACAGGCCAGTCTAGTACCCGCACTCTTTTACTATGAAGCCACGTTGATGTAACACGTGGCTTGGCATTGTCTTGCTGAAATAAGCAGGGGCGTCCATGGTAACGTTGCTTGGATGGCAACATATGTTGCTCCAAAACCTGTATGTACCTTTCAGTATTAATGGTGCCTTCACAGATGTGTAAGTTACCCATGTCTTGGGCACTAATACACCCCCATACCATCACACATGCTGGCTTTTCAACTTTGCGCCTGTAACAATCCGGATGGTTCTTTTCCTCTTTGGTCCGGAGGACACGACGTCCACAGTTTCCAAAAACAATTTGAAATGTGGACTCGTCAGACCACAGAACACTTTTACACTTTGTATCAGTCCATCTTAGATGAGCTCAGGCCCAGCGAAGTCGACAGCGTTTCTGGGTGTTGTTGATAAACGGTTTTCGCCTTGCATAGGAGAGTTCTAACTTGCACTTACAGATGTAGCGACCAACTGTAGTTACTGACAGTGGGTTTCTGAAGTGTTCCTGAGCCCATGTGGTGATATCCTTTACACACTGATGTTGCTTGTTGATGCAGTAAAGCTTGAGGGATCGAGGGTCACGGGCTTAGCCGCTTACGTGCAGCGATTTCTCCAGATTCTTTGAACCCTTTGATGATATTACGAACCGTAGATGGTGAAATCCCTAAATTCCTTCCAATAGCTGGTTGAGAAAGGTTTTTCTTAAACTGTTCAATAATTTGCTCACACATTTGTTGACAAAGTGGTGACCCTCGCCCCATCCTTGTTTGTGAATGAGTGAGCATTTCATGGAATCTACTTTTATACCCAATCATGGCACCCACCTGTTCCCAATTAGCCTGCACACCTGTGGGATGTTCCAAATAAGTGTTTGATGAGCATTCCTCAACTTTATCAGTATTTATTGCCACCTTTCCCAACTTCTTTGTTACGTGTTGCTGGCATCAAATTCTAAAGTTAATGATTATTTGCACAAAAAAAAAAATGTTTATCAGTTTGAACATAAAATATGTTGTCTTTGTAGCATATTCAACTGAATATGGGTTGAAAATGATTTGCAAATCATTGCATTTCGTATTTGCATCCAACACAATTTCCCAACTCATATGGAAACGGGGTTTGTACATTAAACCTAGTATGTTTCTTATTGCAAGTTTGTCCTTAAATAAAATAGTGAATATACAAGACAGCTTGTCTTTTAGTAGTAAGTAGAGATGTCCGATAATGGCTTTTTTGCTGTTATCTGATATTCCGATATTGTCCAACTCTTAATTACCGATTCCGACATCACCCGATACCGATATATACAGTTGTGGAATTAACACATTATTATGCCTAATTTTGTTGTGATGCCCCGCTGGATGCATTAAACAATGTAACAAGGTTTTCCAAAATAAATCAACTCAAGTTATGGAGAAAAAAAAATGCCAACATGGCACTGCTATATTTATTATTGAAGTCACAACATGCCTCAAAACAGCAGCTTGGGATTTGGGACATGCTCTCCCTGAGAGAGCATGAGGAGGTTGAGGTGGGCGGGGTTGGGGGGTAGCGGGGGGTGTATATTGTAGCGTCCCGGAAGAGTTAGTGCTGCAAGGGATTCTGGGTATTTGTTCTGTAGTGTTTATGTTGTGTTACGGTGCGGATGTTCTCCCGAAATGTGTTTGTCATTCCTGTTTGGTGTGGGTTCACAGTGTGGCGCATATTTGTAACAGTGTTTAAGTTGTCTATACGGCCACCCTAAGTGTGACCTGTATGGCTGTTGATCAAGTATGCCTTGCATTCACTTATGTGTGTGTAAAAAACGCTTATCGTTTGTGACTGGGTCGGCACACTGTTTGTACGGAGGAAAAGCGAATGTGACGACAGGTTGTAGAGGACGCTAAAGACAGTGCCTTTAAGGCACACCCCCCAATATTGTTGTCCGGGTGGAAATCGGGAGAAATTCGGGAGAATGGTTGCCCCGGGAGATTTTCGGGAGGGGCACTGAAATTCGGGAGTCTCCCGGGAAAATCGGGAGGGTTGGCAAGTATGGATCCGTGTCCAAGCAGGGGTCGAGGATCGAGGGAGGCAGTCCAGAATCCAGAGGGAAGTCGAGGCACACGGCTCGATCACGAGAAACAGGAGAAGCATGCGAGAGTGAACTACGTTCCGGCACTGGATCTTCGTATCCGCTGGTTTTTATGCTGTCTGTCTTCATTAGTCCCAGGTGCGCAGATTAGTGATTGCCTGCATCTTTACTGTGTTTCTGGCGGAGGTGCCGGCTGAGCTTGTCGCAGAAGACATGAGGGATTGCGCATGCGCCGTGACACTGAGCCGAGGATGTCCTTGTGGCTTGTGCAGCCCTTTGAGACAATTGTGATAAAGGGCTATATGAATAAACTTTGATTGATGATTGATTGATTGATTAGTCCGTCTTCTTGGATCCTCGGGGGCCTCCGGTGGGATGTGGAAAGAGAAGTGGAAGAGGCACTCTCGACCTGCTGCCTGCCCTACGGGTCGACTATTCGTGGGTCCAGAACTATAGACTCCAAGGCATAGTCTTGCTCTAAAGTAGCTTGCCATCTGTTGCAAGCTTTGTGATCTCCGTACCTGGATCATTCCTCTTTTGTTTTCCTTCGCTTATGGTGGAATAAAAGACTATTTTTGGAATTTCGCCTCTCTGGTGTTTCTGGGATCTCCTCTGGAGTGAAAGCGTAACACTAATGCATTGTTATGCACACAATATTTCTTATCTAAAAGTTTTTTATTTTATGTTTGAAAAGGCATGTTGTCATGATCTGGCAGCTCTGCTGCTGCATGTCTGCTTTTTGTTGCACTGCCTGGTTTTCAGGTCAGGGGGCGGAGCCTCCTTCATGCATACCTGACACCCATTTCCTCCTGACCACCTAAGCTCTCCAGTCTATTTACTCGGCGCCAATAGATTCCTGCTGGTTCACTCTTCCAGTCGTATTCATCTCCTCTCCACGGATGTTTCTTTCTTGTTCCGGTGGCTCTGCCGTGTAGTGTTAACTGTTTCCTCTCCACACCATTTGTGTATGTTTTACCTTTCGCCACACCTTTGGTGTGCATCCTTAGTTGTTATTTCCTCACTCCTTTTTGAGTGCGCTATTTGTTATTATTTGTATTACTATTTCTTCTCTGCGTTCGGGCATACTTGCCAACCTTGAGACCTCCGATTTCGGGAGGTGTGGGGAGGGGGGTGGGCGTGGTCGGGGTGGGACGGGGGCGTGGTTGGGGGCGTGGCTAAAAGGGGAGGGGTACATTTACAGCTAGAATTCACCAAGTCAAGTATTTCATATACTGTATATATATATATATATAAGAAATACTTGACGTTCAGTGAATTCTATATATATATATATATATATATATATATATATATATTTATTTTATTATATATTTTATTATATATATATATATATATATATATATATATATATATATATATATATATATAAATAAAATAAATACTTGAATTTCAGTATTCATTTATTTACACATATACACACACACATAACACTCATCTACTCATTGTTGAGTTAAGGGTTGAATTGTCCATCCTTGTTCTATTCTCTGTCACTATTTTTCGAACCATGCTTAACACCCTCTCTGATGCATTGCTGTGTGGCACGCACAAAAGTGCTTTCATCAAATGCACTAGATGGCAGTATTGTCCTGTTTAAGAGTGTCACAACATTGCTGTTTACGGCAGACGAACTGCTTTACGGTAGACGAAAACGTGACTGTTGTTGTTGTGTGTTGTTACCGCGCTGGGAGTACGTTAATGAAACTGCCTAACAATAAACCCACATAAGAAACCAAGAACTCGCCCTCCATCATTCTACAGTTATAACGTCATTGGGCAGGTATGCTTTTTTATATTGTGGAGGACCTGAGTCCGCCTGAATTTCGGGAGATTTTCGGGAGAAAATTTGTCCCGGGAGGTTTTCGGGAGAGGCGCTGAATTTCGGGAGTCTCCCGGAAAATCCGGGAGGGTTGGCAAGTATGCGTTCGGGTCCCACTCCGGCGAAAGCCGATTGTGACACATTGTTAAAATTGTGATGTTTTTGGGCCGGGCCAAGCAACAATTACATTGATTTCAATTAAGTTCAGTGGAACTTGTTAATTTGAGATACAATCAATAAATCAATCAATGTTTACTTATAAAGCCCTAAATCACGAATGTCTCAAAGGGCTGCACAAGCCACAACGACATCCTCGGCTCAGATCCCCCATCAGGGCAAGGAAAAACTCAACCCAATGGGATGACAATGAGAAACCTTGGAGGGGACACCCTGTATGTAAGTTATCACAAAACTTTCTGGTTCCATGAGTTCCCGGCGAGAGGACAAAAGCTGTCTTTGATCTTACCAAGCAAAAGGCTTGTAAAACTCCACTGTGTAGGATGGGAAGTGACATGAAGGTGTCGGTTTCTTTGATCTATTGTAATCCACAGGAAGATCTTGTCTTGACCCGAGATCTACAAAGTCGGAGAGGAAGCAGGACTTGACGCAAGCTACAGGCATCTTTTCTTTGAACTGTTTTGTGACCGAGGGCAACGGCTGTTTACGACCCCCTCTCCCCTTAGAAACAGCCGTTGCCATGTAATCAGGGAAAGTCCAAATAAAAGAGGAAGCGTGCAATCCTTTCTTAAGATCGTGGTGGAAGACTGTACAAAGAGTACAGCCCAGACGTTTCTCCTCATTGAGCTAAATTGAATCCTGTCTCTGTTTAATTCCTTGCTTCTTTGTCTGTTTAATAGATGTCATCTGTGTTTGAACCTGACATCTTGTAAAGAACATCATGTCATGGCTGTCTTGAGTTTCCAACACTTTCTACAACTCTTATTTTTTTGTGATAGAGTGATTGGAGCACATACTTGTTGGTCACAAAAAACATTCATGAAGTTTGGTTCTTTTATGAATTTATTATGGGTCTACTGCAAATGTGCTGGGTCAAAAGTATACATACAGCAATGTTAATATTTGCTTACATGTCCCTTGGCAAGTTTACCTGCAATAAGGCACTTTTGGTAGCCATCCACAAGCTTCTGCTTGAATTTTTGACCACTCCTCTTGACAAAATTGGTGCAGTTTAGCTAAATGTGTTGGTTTTCTGACATGGACTTGTTTCTTCAGCATTGTCCACATGTTTAAGTCAGGACTTTGGGAAGGCCATTCTAAAACCTTCATTCGAGCCTGATTTATTACCACTTTTGAGGTGTGTTTGGGGTCATTGTCCTGTTGGAACACCCAACTGCGCCCAAAACCCAACCTCCGGTCTGATGATTTTAGCTTGTCCTGAAGAATTTGGAGGTAATCCTCCTTTTTTATTGTCTCATTTAAAGCACCAGTTGCATTGGCAGCAAAACAGGCCCAGAGTATAACACTACCACCACCATGCTTGACGGTAGGCATTGTGCTCCTGGGATTAAAGGCCTCATCTTTTCTCCTCCAAACATATTGCTGGGTATTGTGGCCAAACAGCTCCATTTTTTGTTTTATTTGACCACAGAACTTTCTTCCAGAAGGTCTTATCTTTGTCCATGTGATGTCAGAACTGAACTGCACCAATTTTGTCAAGAGGAGTGGTCAAAAATTCAAGCAGAAGCTTGTGGATGGCTACCAAAAGCGCCTTATTGCAGTGAAACTTGCCAAGGGACATGTAAGCAAATATTAACATTGCTGTATGTATACTTTTGACCCAGCACATTTTCAGTAGACCCATAATAAATTCATAAAAGAACCACTTTCGTGACTCTGTATTGTTTTCCATTGTATTGGAAAACAACTATGATATGTTGTGATATATTAAACATCCATCCCTTTTCGACCTGATATTGCCTTTAAGGTCAGCTGGAGCCTATCACAGAAGACTTTGGGTGAAAGGCCAGTCAATGTGATGTATTATATAATATATATTATTTATTTCCTGGCATCTTTTAGCTTTAATTGGTAGCTTTTAAATGATTTTTATCGAATGAAGCTAATAGACTTTGTAATTGCGCACAACAGGAAGACTTAAAGGAGAAATGTTTTACATTTCTAGGGTCATGTGGTTTGATCAAATGGTTCATTCTCCTTTTCCAGAGCGCTGGATATTTTCGCAGCACACATATTTCAGTAATTGTGTATTTACTCGCCAGAAAGTCAGTTACAGTGCAACCTGAAAAGTCTATTTCCTACTTCCCAGAGACAACAATGGGAATAATTTATTGCCGGTTCAAGCAGAGGACACCGTAGAAGCTTCTATGGACAGCACAGGCAATGTTTTTAAGTCAAGTTTTAGCATTTCTAGGTGTTAAAGTATAAAAAGTTACATGATAATTCAAACACTTTTAAATGTAAAAAGAAGTTAACCTGTGTTCAACACTAACTCATAAAAACAAAACTTCCCCGTATTACGACAGCGGATGAAGGTAAAGCATTACAAGAGCACATTACCCATCTTGTTAACATTTTTGTGTTGTAAAAGTGTAAAAAGAAGTTAACTACAGTTTATTAGTAAGACATTGAAACCAAACTACCCATTTTCATGAGAAATTACAAAGGTGCAGTCTTGCAAAATCGCCCCATGCATCTTATTTTTAAACATGTTTGTGCCGTTCAAGTGTAAAAATAAGTTAAACAGGGTTTAACTATAAAGGCATTGAAAATCAACTTCTAGTTTCATGACAAATTAAGAAAAATCAGAGGATGGAAGGGATTGAAAAATGCTTGTGCATCTTGTGCAAAAATGCATCTTATTTTTAAGCATGTTTGTGCCGTTCAAGTGTAAAAATAAGTTAAACACTGTTTAACTATAAAGGCCTTGAAAATCAACTTCTAGTTTCATGACAAATGAAGAAAAATCAGAGGATTAAAGGGACTGAAAAATGCTTGTGCATCTTGTTTAAAAATGCATCTTATTTTGAAACATTTTTGTGCCGTTCAAGTGTAAAAATAAGTTAAACACTGTTTAACTATTAAGGCATTGCAAATCAACTTCTAGTTTCATGACAAATGAAGAAAAATCAAAAGATTGAAGGGATTGAAAAATGCTTGTGCAAAAATGCATCTTATTTTGAAACATTTTTTGTGCCGTTCAAGTGTAAAAATAAGTTAAACACTGTTTAACTATAAAGGCATTGAAAATCAACTTCTAGTTTCATGTCAAACGAAACAAAAATCAGAGGATTGAAGGGATTGAAAAATGCTTGTGCATCTTGTGCAAAAATGCATCTTATTTTGAAAAATGTTTGTGCCGTTCAAGTGTAAAAATAAGTTAAATGCGGTTTGACTATAAAGGCATTGAAAATCAACTTCTAGTTTCATGACAAATGAAAAAAAATCAGAGGATTGAAGGGATTGAAAAATGCTTGTGCAAAAATGCATCTTATTTTCAAACATTTTTGTGCTGTTCAAGTGTAAAAATAAGTTAAACTCTGTTTAACTATAAAGGCATTGAAAATCAACTTCTAGTTTCATGACAAATGAAAAACAAAATCAGAGGATTGAAGGGATTGAAAAATGCTTGTGCAAAAATGCATCTTATTTTGAAAAAAATGTTGTGCCGTTCAAGTGTAAAAATAAGTTAAACACGGTTTAACTATAAAGGCATTGAAAATCAACTTCTAGTTTCATGACAAATGAAAAAAAATCAGAGGATTGAAGGGATTGAAAAATGCTTGTGCATCTTGTGCAAAAATGCATCTTATTTTGAAAAAATGTTGTGCCGTTCAAGTGTAAAAATAAGTTAAACACGGTTTAACTATAAAGGCCTTGAAAATCAACTTCTAGTTTCATGACAAATGAAGAAAAATCAGAGGATTAAAGGGATTGAAAAATGCTTGTGCATCTTGTTTAAAAATGCATCTTATTTTGAAACATTTTTGTGCCGTTCAAGTGTAAAAATAAGTTAAACACGGTTTAACTATAAAGGCATTGAAAATCAACTTCTAGTTTCATGACAAATGAAAAAAAATCAGAGGATTGAAGGGATTGAAAAATGCTTGTGCAAAAATGCATCTTATTTTCAAACATTTTTGTGCTGTTCAAGTGTAAAAATAAGTTAAACTCTGTTTAACTATAAAGGCATTGAAAATCAACTTCTAGTTTCATGACAAATGAAAAAAAATCAGAGGATTGAAGGGATTGAAAAATGCTTGTGCATCTTGTGCAAAAATGCATCTTATTTTGAAAAAATTTTGTGCCGTTCAAGTGTAAAAATAAGTTAAACACGGTTTAACTATAAAGGCCTTGAAAATCAACTTCTAGTTTCATGACAAATGAAGAAAAATCAGAGGATTAAAGGGATTGAAAAATGCTTGTGCATCTTGTTTAAAAATGCATCTTATTTTGAAACATTTTTGTGCCGTTCAAGTGTAAAAATAAGTTAAACACGGTTTAACTATAAAGGCATTGAAAATCAACTTCTAGTTTCATGACAAATGAAAAAAAATCAGAGGATGGAAGGGATTGAAAAATGCTTGTGCATCTTGTGCAAAAATGCATCTTATTTTGAAAAAATGTTGTGCCGTTCAAGTGTAAAAATAAGTTAAACACGGTTTAACTATAAAGGCCTTGAAAATCAACTTCTAGTTTCATGACAAATGAAGAAAAATCAGAGGATTAAAGGGATTGAAAAATGCTTGTGCATCTTGTTTAAAAATGCATCTTATTTTGAAAAGTTTTTGTGCCGTTCAAGTGTAAAAATAAGTTAAACACTGTTTAACTATAAAGGCATTGAAAATCAACTTGTAGTTTCATGACAAATGAAAAAAAAATCAGAGGATTGAAGGGATTGAAAAATGCTTGTGCAAAAATACATCTTAATTTGAAAAATGTTTGTGCCGTTCAAGTGTAAAAATAAGTTAAACATTGTTTAACAATAAAGGCATTGAAAATCAACTTCTAGTTTCATGACAAATGAAAAAAAATCAGAGGATTGAAAAATGCTTGTGCATCTTGTGCAAAAATGCATCTTATTTTGAAACATTTTTGTGCCGTTCAAGTGTAAAAATAAATTAAACACTGTTCAACTATAAAGGAATTGAAAATCGACTTCTAGTTTCATGACAAATTAAGAAAAATCAGAAGATTGAAGGGATTGAAAAATACTTGTGCAAAAATGCATCTTATTTTGAAACATTTTTTGTGCCGTTCAAGTGTAAAAATAAGTTAAACACTGTTTAAATAAGGCATTGAAAATCAACTTCTAGTTTCATGACAAATGAAAAAAAATCAGAGGATTGAAGGGATTGAAAAATGCTAGTGCAAAAATGCATCTTATTTTGAAACATGTTTGTGCCGTTCAAGTGTAAAAATAAGTTAAACACTGTTTAACTATAAAGGCATTGAAAATCAACTTCTAGTTTCATGACAAATTAAGGAAAAATCAGAGAATTGAAGGGATTGAAAAATGCTGGTGCATCTTGTGCAAAAATGCATCTTATTTTGAAACATTTTTTTGTGCCGTTCAAGTGTAAAAATAAGTTAAACACTGTTTAACTATAAAGGCATTGAAAATCAACTTCTAGTTTCATGACAAATGAAGAAAAATCAGAGGATTGAAGGGATTGAAAAATGATTATGCATCTTGTGCAAAAACGCATCTTATTTTGAAACATTTTTGTGCCGTTCAAGTGTAAAAATAAGTTAAACACGGTTTAACTATAAAGGCATTGAAAATCAACTTCTAGTTTCATGACAAATGAAGAAAAATCAGAGAATTGAAGGGATTGAAAAATGCTTGTGCATCTTGTGCAAAAATGCATCTTATTTTGAAACATTTGTGTGACGTTCAAGTGTAAAAATAAGTTAAACACTGTTTAACTGTAAAGGCATTGAAAATCAACTTCTAGTTTCATGACAAATGAAGAAAAATCAGGATTGAAGGGATTGAAAAATGCTTGTGCAAAAATGCATCTTATTTTGAAACATTTTTGTGCCGTTCAAGTGTAAAAATAAGTTAAACACGGTTTAACTATAAAGGCATTGAAAATCAACTTCTAGTTTCATGACAAATGAAAAAAAAAATCAGAGGATTGAAGGGATTGAAAAATGCTTGTGCAAAAATGCATCTTATTTTGAAACATTTTTGTGCCGTTCAAGTGTAAAAATAAGTTAAACACTGTTTAACTATAAAGGCATTGAAAATCAACTTCTAGTTTCATGACAAATGAAGAAAAATCAGAGGATGGAAGGGATTGAAAAATGCTTGTGCAAAAATGCATTTTATTTTGAAACATTTTTGTGCCGTTCAAGTGTAAAAATAAGTTAAACACTGTTTAACTATAAAGGCCTTGAAAATAAACTTCTAGTTTCATGACAAATGAAGAAAAATCAGAGGATTGAAAAATGCTTGTGCATCTTGTGCAAAAATGCATCTTATTTTGAAACATTTTTGTGCCGTTCAAGTGTAAAAATAAGTTAAACACTGTTTAACTATAAAGGTATTGAAAATCAACTTCTAGTTTCATGACAAATGAAGAAAAATCAGAAGATTGAAGGGATTGAAAAATGCTTGTGCAAAAATGCATCTTATTTTGAAACATTTTTTGTGCCGTTCAAGTGTAAAAATAAGTTAAACACTGTTTAACTATAAAGGCATTGAAAATCAACGTCTAGTTTCATGTCAAACGAAACAAAAATCAGAGGATTGAAGGGATTGAAAAATGCTTGTGCATCTTGTGCAAAAATGCATCTTATTTTGAAAAATGTTTGTGCCGTTGAAGTGTAAAAATAAGTTAAACACTGTTTAACTATAAAGGCATTGAAAATCAACTTCTAGTTTCATGACAAATGAAGAAAAATCAGAGGATTGAAGGGATTGAAAAATGCTTGTGCATCTTGTGCAAAAATGCATCTTATTTTGAAACATTTTTGTGCCAATCAAGTGTAAAAATAAGTTAAACACTGTTTAACCGTAAAGGCATTGAAAATCAACTTCTAGTTTCATGACAAATGAAAACAAAATCAGAGGATTGAAGGGATTGAAAAATGCTCGTGCATTTTGTGCAAAAATGCATCTTATTTTGAAACATTTTTGTGCCGTTCAAGTGTAAAAATAAGTTAAACACTTAAATGTAAAAGTTGTTGATAAACAAGCAATTATTTTAATAATTAAATATGGTCATTTTAAATGAATTATTGTGATAATTCAAAATCAATTATTTCAAATATGTTTATTTTAATGTATAATTCTATGGCTGGATGTAATAAGGAGTCAGGAAAAAATACAAAGAAAAATACAATTAATTTTGATGTTTTTAGCAAAATATAGTAAAAATGTATTTATTTATTTTTTTAATTAATAAATATATTTATTTTTAGGTAAGATAAACATAATAATACAATTTATCTCTAGTCTGGATGATTTAGTTCTTGTCACCCTGTTGTTCTCCTGTCATAAAAAAAGGCTGTCCTCACTCAGGTCCGCATGGAGCTGGAGGGGGCGTGGCCTCCAGCTCCGGCTGAAAATCGGGATGTTTTCGGGAGAGGCGCTGAATTTCGGGAGTTTCCCGGAAAATTCGGGAGTGTTGGCAAGTATGAATAAATACAAGCTTGACATATCTTACTTTGCATGTAATGAGGTAATATCACACATAGGGATGATACTCGAAACCGGTTGTTCGATAAGAAAAGAACCGAGTCCTCGGACTCGAATCCCTTTTTGAGAACCGGTACCCGTTATCGAGACCACTATAGTAAAGAAAAAGAGTTGGTTCTTTATTCGAATCCCGTCCCGACCAGAAATGCCTTGTGGGACATCACAAGAAATGACGTCACGTAGCTCAGTCATTAGGCGCAGATAGCGAAAGCAGGAAAGAAAATGGACCAGAAAAAGCGCTCCAAGGTGTAATAAAGTTCAAAACAAAAAGGTATAATCCAATGAATAACTTTACTGAGAGATTTGAGCAGGGTACAAACACATGACGGACACTTTTACGACCAACCGGAAACATAGCAACCAGGCTAGCAACGCACCTCCTTTACGGCAGCTGTCGCAACGTTCTTAAAGCAACCGCAGCACATACATATATTTATATACAACAAATATCTCCCTTTTTTAACTTTTGTTTTTCTTTCCTTGTAAACAAAACAAAATCACACTGTATATGTGTTGTCTGTCTAATTATAAATAATGCAGACGAGGCGTGTTGGCTGAGTTCTTGACGTTTACTTTCACAGCGTGCTCATTCTCATTCCTAGCTGACACTTTTCAGGGCTACCGCGCATGCTCGTCACTCCCGTTGCATGCTGGGTAGTGTAGTTGTTACATTCCCTAGCTCAGGGGTCGGCAACCCAAAATGTTGAAAGAGCCATATTGGACCAAAAATACAAAAACAAATCTGTCTGGAGCCGCAAAAAATTAAAAGTCATATTACATACACACAGTGTGTCATGAGATATAAATTGAATTAATATGACTTAAAGGAAACTAAATGACCTCAAATATAGCTACAAATGAGGCATAATGATGCAATATGTACATATAGCTAGCCTAAATAGCATGTTAGCATCGATTAGCTCGCAGTCATGCAGTGACCAAATATGTCTGATTAGCACTCCACACAAGTCAATAACATCAGCAAAACTCACCTTTGTGGATTCATGCACGACGTTAAAAGTTTAGTGGACAACATGAGACAGAAAAAGAAGTGGCATAAAACACGTCCTAGAAAGTCGGAGAAAGTTATACATGTAAACAAACGGTGAGTTCAAGGACCGCCCAAATTAGTAGGACAAAACGGCGCTCGCCAAATACTCAAATCAGTGGAGCATGTTTAATAAAAACAGTGTGCTTTATAACAATTAGGGAGGCTTGTGTCATTGTCCTCCTACATAAACCATATTAAAACAAAAAATACATTTTTTTCCCCTCATCTTTTTCCATTTTTCATACGTTTTTTGAAAAAGCTCCAGAGAGCCACTAGGGCGGCGCTAAAGAGCCGCGGGTTGCCGACCCCTGGTCTAGCTCATAACATCACATCTTCCCCCCTATAAAGAAATAATGTTAACTCAATAAAGTGTTTTTATTTTTTTTTAGCTTTAACTCTTCATTTTTTAGCATGGTAACCACATTTGCAAACAACTTTTCTCTTCATAGAATTTTCTTTCAATAAAGAAATAAAGTGCAAAAATGTCAAAGCATCATAACAAACAGTTATGTCAAATAGCAGCAGAAGTGCACTTTTTGGAGAGCTGTACTATTTTCAGTTTTGTGCCCACGGGACTGATTTTATTTAACACTATATTATTATTTATACACCTATAGTGATCACAGAGACAGGTTGTTTTTGTGTTATATTTGTTTTTCTGAAAAATCCCACTTAATATACAAACCCCGTTTCCATATGAGTTGGGAAATTGTGTTAGATGTAAATATAAACGGAATACAATGATTTGCACATCATTTTCAACTCATATTCAGTTGAATGCACTACAAAGACAACATATTTGATGTTCAAACTCATAAACTTTTTTTCTTTTTTGCAAATAATAATTAACTTAGAATTTCATGGCTGCAACACGTGCCAAAGTAGTTGGGAAAGGGCATGTTCACCACTGTGTTACATGGCCTTTCCTTTTAACAACACTCAGTAAACGTTTGGGAACTGAGGAGACACATTTTTGAAGCTTCTCAGGTGGAATTCTTCCCCATTCTTGCTTGATGTACAGCTTAAGTTGTTCAACAGTCCGGGGGTCTCCGTTGTGCTATTTTAGGCTTCATAATGCGCCACACATTTGCAAAGGGAGACAGGTCTGGACTACAGGCAGGCCAGTCTAGTACCCGCACTCTTTTACTATGAAGCCACGTTGATGTAACACGTGGCTTGGCATTGTCTTGCTGAAATAAGCAGGGGCGTCCATGGTAACGTCGCTTGGATGGCAACATATGTTGTGCCAAAACCTGTATGTACCTTTCAGCATTAATGGCGCCTTCACAGATGTGTAAGTTACCCATGTCTTGGGCACTAATACACCCCCATACCATCACACATGCTGGCTTTTCAACTTTGCGCCTGTAACAATCCGGATGGTTCTTTTCCTCTTTGGTCCGGAGGACACGACGTCCACAGTTTCCAAAAACAATTTGAAATGTGGACTGGTCAGACCACAGAACACTTTTCCACTTTGTATCAGTCCATCTTAGATGAGCTCAGGCCCAGCGAAGCCGACGGCGTTTCTGGGCGTTGTTGATAAACGGTTTTCGTCTTGCATAGGAGAGTTTTAACTTGCACTTACAGATGTAGCGACCAACTGTAGTTACTGACAGTGGGTTTCTGAAGTGTTCCTGAGCCCATGTGGTGATATCCTTTACACACTGATGTCGCTTGTTGATGCAGTACAGCCTGAGGGATGGAAGGTCACGGGCTTAGCTGCTTACGTGCAGTGATTTCTCCAGATTCTCTGAACCCTTTGATGATATTACGGACAGTAGATGGTGAAATCCCTAAATTCCTTGCAATAGCTGGTTGAGAAAGGTTTTTCTTAAACTGTTCAACAATTTGCTCACGCATTTGTTGACAAAGTGGTGACCCTCGCCCCATCCTTGCTTGTGAATGACTGAGCATTTCATGGAATCTACTTTTATACCCAATCATGGCACCCACCTGTTCCCAATTAGCCTGGACACCTGTGGGATGTTCCAAATAAGTGTTTGATGAGCATTCCTCAACTTTATCAGCATTTATTGCCACCTTTCCCAACTTCTTTGTCACGTGTTGCTGGCATCAAATTCTAAAGTTAATGATTATTTGCAGAAAAAAAAATGTTTATCAGTTTGAACATCAAATATGTTGTCTTTGTAGCATATTCAACTGAATATGGGTTGAAAATGATTTGCAAATCATTGTATTTCATTTATATTTACATCTAACACAATTTCCCAACTCATATGGAAACGGGGTTTGTACTTTGGGTAACAACAGTCAATATTTATTTTATTTTATTTTATTTTTTTAGGGGGGTAACAGTCAATATTTTATTATTTATTAGATTTAATTTTTTTCTTATATAATAAAAGTGAACTTTTGTTAAACCAAATATTGTGAGTTTTTTTCCATATACCGTACAACAACCTATCAGGACTCGATAAGAGAATCGATAAGGAATCGGTTCGATAAGAGGATTCGATAATGGGCTCGAACTCGATCATTTCTTATCAAACATCATCCCTAATCACACATTAGTTTCCCATTGGAAGTAGAGCTGCTGACATGAATGGACTTTTACACGATATTCTAATTTCATGAGTAGGGTTGCAAAGGGGTGGAAAGTTTCCGGTAAATTTCCGGAAACTTTCGGGAAATTTACCACGGGACGTTAAGCTCGGGAAGTTTGAAAATATTGACCATTTTTTTGATTATTCAAAGTTGGACACCGTCCATGGGAATTAATGGGAATATATGGGAATTAATGGGGAATTACAATAGTGATATATTATTAAAGGGGAACATTATCACAATTTCAGAATGGTTAAAACCATTAAAAATCAGTTCCCAGTGGCTTATTATATTTTTCAAAGTTTTTTTCAAAATTTTACCCATCACGCAATATCCCTAAAAAAAGCTTCAAAGTGCCTGATTTTAACCATCGTTATATACACCCGTCCATTTTCCTGTGACGTCACATAGTGAAGCCAACACAAACAAACATGGCGGAAAAAACAGCAAGATATAGCGACATTAGCTCGGATTCAGACTCGGATTTCAGCGGCTTAAGCGATTCAACAGATTACGAATGTATTGAAACGGATGGTTGTAGTGTGGAGGCAGGTTGCGAAAACGAAATTGAAGAAGAAACTGAAGCTATTGAGCCATATCGGTTTGAACCGTATGCAAGCGAAACCGACGAAAACGACACGGCAGCCAGCGACACGGGAGAAAGCGAGGACGAATTCGGCGATCGCCTTCTAACCAACGATTGGTATGTGTTTGTTTGGCATTAAAGGAAACTAACAACTATGAACTAGGTTTACAGCATATGAAATACATTTGGCAACAACATGCACTTTGAGAGTGCAGACAGCCCAATTTTCATCAATTAATATATTCTGTAGACATACCCTCATCTGCGCTCTTTTCCTGAAAGCTGATCTGTCCAGTTTTGGAGTTGATGTCAGCAGGCCAGGGAAGCTAGGGTCGATATTCTTCTCTTGACGGTGTGAGCCAAGACATCCAGGGGGTTTAGCTCGCTCGTCTGCGGGAACAAACTGCCGCCATTGCTTGCCGTGCTACCGAGGTCCTTTGTCCCTGAATTGCTCACACACTCCGGCAGATTCAATGGGGGTCTGGCGGCAGATTTCTTTGACTTTATCGTTGGAAATGCATCTGCTTTGAGTGTCGCAGGATATCCACACATTCTTGCCATCTCTGTCGTAGCATAGCTTTCGTCGGTAAAGTGTGCGGAACAAACGTCCAATTTCTTGCCACTTTCGCACCTTTGGGCCACTGGTGCAACTTGAATCCGTCCCTGTTCGTGTTGTTACACCCTCCGACAACACACCGACGAGGCATGATGTCTCCAAGGTACGGAAAACAGTCGAAAAAACGGAAAATAACAGAGCTGATTTGACTCGGTGTTTGAGAAAATGGCGGATGGCTTGACGTCATCGCTCTGAGAGCGAATATTAGAAAGGCGTTTAATTCGCCAAAATTCACCCATTTAGAGTTCGGAAATTGGTTAAAAAAATATATGGTCTTTTTTCTGCAACATCAAGGTATATATTGACGCTTACATAGGTCTGGTGATAATGGTCCCCTTTAAGCCACTTTGTGGCATTTTTGACAAAGCTCTTTGCACAGCATTTGCAAATGTACACAGCCTTTCTGCCTCCAGAAACAAAGATTACAATTCGTCAGACTTTGACACGGATAGGCTGGGCAAACATACGGGAAAGCAGGCCAAAAGGAGCGACATCCTCCAGGCAGCATCTGGGGAGTGGCATCACTTGGAGAGAACTGGACAACTACCAGCTGAAAGTACTCAGACTAAATAGGGTGCAGCTAATCAACGCCTGGTGTGCCCAACTTCCTAGTCAGCTGCCTGCCACACTGAGGAAGAAAGAGAAAGAGAGAGAGAGGGAGAGAGGCACAGCAAAGTCAGGATATGACAGTACAAAGGAAAAGCAACCTATTGTTACTATAACAATCTACAGGGTTAATATAGCTGGCTTCTCTTTCTTCCCTTCCATTTTTCTGCTTTCTATTGTATCTCTACTTGTCATTACGTGTATGTATTGTTGCATTTGAACTGCCCCTAAGAAAAGGCATTGAAGCTTAGGGCATACTTGCCAACCTTGAGACCTCCGATTTCGGGAGGTGGGGGGAGGGGGTGGGGGTGGGGGTGGGCGTGGTCGGGTGGGACGGGGGCGTGGCTAAAAGGGGAGGAGTATATTTACAGCTAGAATTCACCAAGTCAAGTATTTCCTATATATATATATATATATATATATATATATATATATATATATATATATATATATATACATATATATATATATATATATATACATATATATATATATATACATATATATATATATCTATATATATATATATATATATATATATATATATATATATATATATATATAGGAAATACTTGACGTTCAGTGAATTCTAGCTATATATATATATATATATATATATATATATATATATATATATATATATATATATATATAAAATAAATACTTGAATTTCAGTGTTCATTTATTTACACATATACACACACATAACACTCATCTACTCATTGTTGAGTTAAGGGTTGAATTGTCCATCCTTGTTCTATTCTCTGTCACTATTTTTCGAACCATGCTGTGTGGCACGCACAAAAGTGCTTTCAAAAAATGCACTAGATGGCAGTATTGTCCTGTTTAAGAGTGTCACAACATTGCTGTTTATGGCAGACGAACTGCTTTACGGTATACAAAAAAGTGACTGCTGTTGTTGTGTGTTGTTGCCACGCTGGGAGGACGTTAATGAAACTGCCTAACAATAAACCCGCATAAGAAACCAAGAACTCGCCCTCCATCATTCTATAGTTATAACGTGATTGGGCAGGTACGCTTTTTTATATTGTGGAGGACCTGAGTCCGCCTGAATTTTGGGAGATTTTCGGGAGAAAATTTGTCCCGGGAGGTTTTCGGGAGAGGCGTGAATTTCGGGAGTCTCCCGGAAAATCCGGGAGGGTTGGCAAGTATGGGTTAGGGAAGGCTATGCAGAACGAAATTAAAACTGATCTGGCTACAAAGTAAACAAAAAACAGAATGCTGGACGACAGCAAAGACTTACTGTGGAGCAAAGACGGCGTCCACAAAGTACATCCGAACATGACATGACAATCAACAATGTCCCCACAAAGAAGGATAAAAATTAACTGAAATATTCTAGATTGCTAAAACAAAGTAGATGCGGGAAATATCGCTCGAAGGAAGACATGAAACTGCTATAAGAAAATACATTAAAAAAGAGAAAAAGCCACCAAAATAGGTACGAAAACACTACACACAGGAAAACAGCAAAAAAGTCCAAATAAGTCAGGGTGTGATGTGACAGGTGGTGACAGTACACCTACTTTGAGACAAGAGCTATATTGATGCATGTTTGGTTATGCTTTAAAGTCATATCCAACGACTTTTTACTGTCAACTGAGTTTCCTTTTTTAATGTTTTCTGATGGTGGCATTTTTTCAACGCAAAAAAACGTGCCTTGGCTCAAAAAATGTTGAAAAACACTGCACTAGGAGACAGTGTCATTGGTACACTTTTATTTACAAGGTTCTTCTGGGACTATTAGTACCGTATTTTTCGGAGTATAAGTCGCACCGGAGTATAAGTCGCACCGGCCGAAAATGCATAATAAAGAAGGAAAAAAAAAACATATATAAGTCGCACTGGAGTATAAGTCGCATTTTTGGGGAGAAATGTATTTGATAAAAGCCAACACCAAGAATAGACATTTGAAAGGCAATTTTAAATAAATAAAGAATAGTGAACAACAGGCTGAATAAGTGTACGTTATATGAGGCATAAATAACCAACTGAGAACGTGCCTGGTATGTTAAAGGGGAACATTATCACCAGACCTATGTAAGCGTCAATATATACCTTGATGTTGCAGAAAAAAGACCATATATTTTTTTAACCGATTTCCGAACTCTAAATGGGTGAATTTTGGCGAATTAAACGCTTTTCTATTATTCGCTCTCGGAACAATGACGTCACAAAGTGACGTCACATCGGGAAGCAATCCGCCATTTTCTCACTTTCGTCGGTGTGTTGTCGGAGGGTGTAACAACACGAACATGGACAGATTCAAGTTGCACCAGTGGCCCAAAGATGCAAAAGTGGCAAGAAATTGTCATGACTTGGTCCTGGGGTTTAGTTTTTCTAGAAGGCAACAGAAAGTTGGCTCGGGCGAGACAGGAATGTGAGAACATATTTATTTAAACTTTAATCAAAAAAAAGTACAAACGAAAAGCGCGCACAGTGGCGGAGAAACAACTCGGCTATGAAAACAAATACTTGCACAAAGGCAGAAACTAGTGATGGGTCCGGCAACACCGATGCATCGGCGCATGCGTCGAGCTCATAGAGCAAAACCCTGTGTCGGTGCGCGTACCGCTTTTAGAAAGTCACGTGACCGATCATGAGCTGTTTTGGTCACGTGACCGATACGCGAACTGTGTCGCACTGACGCCTCCTCTGTGCCCTGTGAGCGGGTCTTTTCTACAGCCGGAGAAATAATAACTAAGAAGAGAAATCGTCTAAAATGTAATACGTCGGAAAAACTTTTTTTTTTTTTTTTTTTATAAAAATGTGTAAAAAAATAAAATTAAAAAAATTCCCAGTCCACAATCATCCACAACACGTTCTCTTAGATTTCCATGTTATGATACATGTTCACATTATTTATTGACTATATCTAAAAAATATAAAAATATATTTTTATTTAAATGAAGATATGAAATAATCCTAAATGAAATACAATGACTTGGTTTATATTATTATTGTATATACTAGGGCAGGGGTCATCAACGCGGTGCCCGCGGTCACCAGGTAGCCCGTAAGGACCGGATGAGTCGCCCGCTGGCCTGTTCTAAAAATAGCTCAAAGAGCAGCACTTACCAGTGAGCTGCCTCTATTTTTTAAATTTTATTTATTTACTAGCAAGCTGGTCTCGCTTTGCTCGACATTTTTAATTCTAAAAGAGACAAAACTCAAATAGAATTTGAAAATCCAAGAAAATATATTAAAGACTTGGTCTTCACTTGGAATAAGCGGTAGAAAATGGATGGATGGATGGGTCTTCACTTGTTAAAATAAATTCATTTATTTTTTACTTTGCTTCTTATTACTTTTAGAAATACAATTTTAGAGAAAAAATACAACCTTAAAAATGATTTTAGGATTTTTAAACAAATATACTTTTTTACCTTTTAAATGTCTTCCTCTTCTTTCCTGACAATTTAAATCAATGTTCAAGTAAAAACAATTTTTTTTTTATTGTAAAGAATAGTAAATATTTTAGCTTCTGTTTTTTCGATGAAGAATATTTGTGAAATATTTCTTTAAACTTACTATGATTAAAATTCAAAAAAATTATTCTGGAAATCTAGAAAATCTGTAGAATCAAATTTAAATCTTATTTCAAAGTATTTTGAATTTCTTTTAAAAATTTTCTTCTGGAAAATCTGGAAGAAATACTGATTTGTCTTTGTTAGAAATATAGCTTGGTCCAATTTGTTGAATATTCTAACAAAGTGCAGATTGGATTTTAACCAATTTAAAACATGTCATCAAAATTCTAAAATGTATCTTAATCAGGAAAAATTACTAATGATGTTCCATAAATTCTTTTTTTAATTTTTTCAAAAAGATTCAAATTAGCTAGTTTTTCTCTTCTTTTTGTCGGTTGAATTTTGAATTTTAAAGAGTCGAAATTGAAGATAAACTATGTTTCAAAATTTTATCTTAAATGTTTTCGTGTTTTCTCCTCTTTTAAACCGTTCAATTAAGTGTTTTTTTTCATCATTTATTCTCTACAAAAAACCTTCCGTAAAAGGAAAAAAAAATGTACGACGGAATGACAGACGGAAATACCCATTTTTTTATATATATAAATGTATTTATTTAGCTATTCTTGTTTAAATCACACTTACATGTAACTTACAAATGACAATATATTTATTTAAGTGTGTATCAACTGGTAGCCCTTCGCATTAATCAGTACCCAAGAAGTAGTTTTTGGTTTCAAAAAGGTTGGTGACCCCTGTACTAGAGCATAAAATCAGTGTCAGTTGAGTCGGTCCATAGGTTGCCTGTAGGGATTTTTACTGTCCAGCAGATGTCAGTATTTAGTGACACAGTATCGACACAGTATCAATACAGTTTTGCAATGTGTCGAAACGCTTCATGACGCCTCATCAACCCATCACTAGCAGAAAGTATGAACAACAAAAAAACACTAACTGTGGCATTAATAAACAAAACTTACTTGGCATGGACAAAAGGAGCAGCGTGAACGATGGACATGAAAAAAGAGTCAGAAATGTGCAGAGCATAAATGTGGGGATGTCACCAGAAAGACAAACTGAAAACAATGAACTTAAATACTACAGACATGATTAACGAAAACAGGTGCGTGACTCAAAACGTGAAACGGGTGCGTGACGTGACAGGTGAAAACTAATGGGTTGCTATGGTGACAAACAAGAGTGCACAATGAGTCCAAACGTGGAACAGGTGAAACTAATGGGTAATCATGGAAACAAGACAAGGGAGTGAGAAGCCAGAAACTAAAGAGTCCAATAACTAAAAACATGACTAAAACAAAACATGATTACACAGACATGACAGAAATTGGACGAAATTTGTTCAAAATACGAAGGTGTGGGGAAAGCCGACGAAATGGTCAGTCGTTTGTTCTGCACACTTTACCGACGAAGGCTATGCTACGACAGAGATGGCAAGAATGTGTGGATATCCTGCGACACTCAAAGCAGATGCATTTCCAACGATAAAGTCAAAGAAATCTGCCGCCAGACCCCCATTGAATCTGCCGGAGTGTGTGAGCAATTCAGGGACAAAGGGCCTCGGTAGCACGGCAAGCAATGGCGGCAGTTTGTTCCCGCAGACGAGCGAGCTAAACCCCCTGGATGTCTTGGCTCACACCGTCCCTTATGCCACCGAAGATGATCAAGAGAAGAATATCGACCCTAGCTTCCCTGGCCTGCTGACATCAACTCCAAAACTGGACAGGTCAGCTTTCAGGAAAAGAGAGCGGATGAGGGTATGTCTACAGAATATATTAATTGATGAAAACTTTATTCATTACTCGCGGTTTTACGTAAATTATTATACATACACTGTGTTTACCAATAATTTAGCTTAAAATTGTTTTGTAATTAAAAGCGATGGCTGTTTACGACCCCCACCCCTTAGAAACAGCTGTTGCCATGTAATTAGGGAAAGTCCAAATAAAAGGATGATTGTGTATGTTCTTCACTGATATCCTACTATTTGAAAAACAAACTCGACCTTTTCTTTTTACCGACCTTTTCTGTTAAACTGTTTTGTAAACAAAGGCGATGGCTGTTTACGACCCCCCCCCCCACCCCCCCGCTCCTCCCTTAGAAACAGCTGTTGCCATTTAATCAGGTAAAGTCCAAATAAAATGATGATCGTGTATGTTCTTCACTGATATCCTACTATTTAAAAAACAAACTAGACCTTTTCTTGGAACTGTTTTGTAACCAAAGGTGATGGCTGTTTACGACCCCCGCTCCCTTAGAAACAGCTGTTGCTATGTAATCAGGGAAAGTACAAGTAAAATGATGATTGTGTATGTTCTTCACTGATATCCTACTATTTAAAAAACAAACTCGACCTTTTCTTTGAACCGACCTTTTCTTTGAACTGTTTTGTAACCAAAGGCAATGGCTGTTTACGACCCCCCCCCCCTTAGAAACAGCTGTTGCCATTTAATCAGGTAAAGTCCAAATAAAATGATGATCGTGTATGTTCTTCACTGATATCCTACTATTTAAAAAACAAACTAGACCTTTTCTTGGAACTGTTTTGTAACCAAAGGTGATGGCTGTTTACGACCCCCGCTCCCTTAGAAACAGCTGTTGCCATGTAATCAGGGAAAGTACAAGTAAAATGATGATTGTGTATGTTCTTCACTGATGTCCTACTATTTAAAAAACAAACTCGACCTTTTCTTTGAACCGACCTTTTCTTTGAACTGTTTTGTAACCAAAGGCAATGGCTGTTTACGACCCCCCTCCCTTAAACAGCTGTTGCCATGTAATTAGGGAAAGTCCAAATAAAATGACGATTGTGTATATTCTTCACTGATATCCTACTATTTAAAAAAAACTAACTCGACCTTTTCTTGGAACTGTTTTGTAACCAAAGGCGATGGCTGTTTACGACCCCCCCTTCCTTAGAAACAGCTGTTGCCATGTAATCAGGGAAAGTCGTGGTTTTACGTAAATTATTATACATAAACTGTGTTTACCAATAATTTAGCTTAAAAACATTTATTTTTTTCAATCATTCGAGTACATTCGGGTAGTCTTGTGTAATGCAGTATTTTGTGTCTATTTAGGTATGGTTTACCTGAGTGCTGAAATCGTGGAAAAATATATGTTCTTAGCGCGCCTGAAATGGGCTGTCTGCACTCTCAAAGTGCATGTTGTTGCCAAATGTATTTCATATGCTGTAAACCTAGTTCATAGTTGTTAGTAATTATCTTATCAGACAGTGTTAAGCCGCTGAAATCCGAGTCTGAATCCGAGCTAATGTCGCTATACCTTGCTGTTTGTTTGTGTTGGCATCACTATGTGACGTCACAGGAAAATGGACGGGTGTATATAATGACGGTTAAAATCAGGCACTTTGAAGCTTTTTTTAGGGATATTGCGTGATGGGTAAAATTTTGAAAAAAACTTCGAAAAATAAAATAAGCCACTGGGAACTGATTTTTAATGGTTTTAACCCTTCTGAAATTGTGATAATGTTCCCCTTTAACTTAACATATTATGGTAAGAGTCAAACCGACCTTTTCTTTGAACTGTTTTGTAACCATAGGCGATGGCTGTTTACGACCCCTTTCCCTTAGGAACAGCTGTTGCCATGTAATCAGGGAAAGTCCAAATAAAAGAGAAGGTGTACGATCTTTTTACTAGATATCCATTCTGTCATTTAAATGTGTAACTTTGCTACCTCCATGGCCCAGGTTTTTAATCTCAATGGGATTGTTTTCCCGCTGGTTGAACAAAAAGTAAAAAACAAAATAAAAAAGTGGCCTCGCGGCATTTTTACACATTTTTAAAAGTGTAAAAAGAAGTTAACTTGCTACTTTAGGTCACTTCATGTGTCCACTTCTTGGAGGGGACCTCGCTCACGCAAAAAAAAGCTGAATACGAAAGGAAGATGTCTTCATGTAACATAAACGGCAGGTTTATATTCAGATGTCGCTTATATGGTCACTGGCCACTTTTCTTGTCGTCTTTATTTTTAGAGCGGGCAGCTGGAGCCAGAGCGCCACGCACACACATCAGCGCTGATATTACACGCACGCACATACTCGCAGCTCATAAGGATTGGTCATTACAGTACATATCATAGTGACATAATGCCTTTATTTCTTTCACAGAAAAAGAGTAATTTGTGTTATTTTTAAAGGAGAGACCACACAAATGCACTCTTCATTAGGGCAGGATTATTCAAACTAAAAAGATATTGTAGAATTGCATACTCTATTAGTGATGTTCAAAGCTAGAAATAAAGTTCTTCCGAGGGACTTGCAAAAGTTATTTGTGTTCACGTCTTAAGATGAGAACCACAGAAGGCCGTGTGACTTTTAAACATCCGAGAGAGCGGACAAATTTGACACAAATGTGCTTGTCTGTTGCTGGCGGGAAAGCATGGAATTTAAAAAGTTGCAAGAATATCTTTGAATTTAAAAAGAGTTACAAAAAGAGACAACTGGGATTATATCAAACTGATTTTTTGATTTTGATTGGACGTGTCGTTGTGAAAATGCTTAAAGGAAAATTAAAAAGCATGTTGGAATTCGGGGTGTTGGTGGAGGGAACAGTAATAAAGTCATCTAAAATAATTTGAGTTAAAAAGGGGGTGGATAAATGACAGGTTCAAACACTGATGACATCTATTAAACAAGACAAGAAGCAAGGAATTAAACAGAGACAGAATTCAATTGAGCTCAATTGAGGAGGAACGCGTGGACACTGATGACCTCCAGCTGTTTCTAAGGGAGGGGGGTCGTAAACAGCCTTCGCCTTTGGTTACAAAGCAGTTCAAAGAAAAGGTCGTGAAACAGTTCAAAGAAGAGGTGCCTGGTGCCTGGCAAATTCAAAAGTATGTTGAAGTTCGGGGTGTTGGTGGAGGGAACAGTGATAAAGTCATCTAAAATAATTTGAGTTAAAAAGGGGGTGGATAAATGACAGGTTCAAACACTGATGACATCTATTAAACAAGACAAGAAGCAAGGAATTAAACAGAGACAGAATTCAATTCAGCTCAATTGAGGAGGAACGCGTGGACACTGTGCCCTTGGACAGTGTCGTCCCGCGCTCTGACGAAAGATTGTACGCCTCCTCTTTTATTTGGACTTTTCCCTGATTGCATGGCAACAGCTGTTTCTAAGGGAGGGGGGGTCGTAAACAGCCGTCGCCTTTGGCTACAAAACAGTTAAAAGAAAAGGTCGTAAAACAGTTCAAAGAAGAGGTGCCTGGTGCCTGGAAAATTCAAAAGTATGTTGAAGTTCGGGGTGTTGGTGAAGGGAACAGTGATAAAGTCATCTAAAATAATTTGTGTTAAAAAGGGGGGCGGCTAAATGCCAGGTATAAACACTGATGACGTCTATTAAACACGACAAGAAGCAAGGAATTAAAGAGAGACAGAATTCAATTGAGCTCAATTGAGGAGAAACGCGTAGACACTGTGCCCTTGCACAGTGTCGTCCCACGCTCTGACGAAAGATTTTACGCCTCCTCTTTTATTTGGACTTTCCCTGATTACATGGCAACAGCTGTTTCTAAGGGAGGGGTGGTCGTAAACAGCCATTGCCCTTAATTACAAAACAGATCAAAGAAAAAGTCGTAAAACAGTTCAAAGAAGAGGTGCCTGGTGCCTGGAAAATTCAAAAGTATGTTGATGTCCGGGGTGTTGGTGGAGGGAACAGTGATAAAGTCATCTAAAATAATTTGAGTTAAAAAGGGAGTGGATAAATGACAGGTTCAAACACTGATGACGTCTATTAAACACGACAAGAAGCAAGGCATTAAACAGAGACAGAATTCAATTCAGCTCAATTGAGGAGAAACGCGTGGACACTGTGCCCTTGCACAGTGTCGTCCCACGCTCTGACGAAAGATTGTACGCCTCCTCTTTTATTTGGACTTTTCCCTGATTGCTTGGCAACAGCTGTTTCTAAGGGAGGGGGGTCGTAAACAGCCGTCGCCTTTGGCTACAAAACAGTTCAAAGAAAAGGTCGTAAAACAGTTCAAAGAAGAGGTGCCTGGTGCCTGGAAAATTCAAAAGTATGTTGAAGTTCGGGGTGTTGGTGGAGGGAACAGTGATAAAGTCATCTAAAATAATTGGTGTTAAAAAGGGGGGCAGATAAATGCCAGGTTCAAACACTGATGACATCTATTAAACAAGACAAGAAGCAAGGAATTAAACAGAGACAGAATTCAATTGAGCTCAATTGAGGAGGAACGCGTGGACACTGTGCCCTTGCACAGTGTCGTCCCGCGCTCTGACGAAAGATTGTACGCCTCCTCTTTTATTTAAACTTTTCCCTGATTGCATGGGAACAGCTGTTTCTAAGGGAGGGGGGGTCGTAAACAGCCTTCGCCTTTGGTTACAAAACAGTTCAAAGAAAAGGTCGTGAAACAGTTCAAAGAAGAGGTGCCTGGTGCCTGGCAAATTCAAAAGTATGTTGAAGTTCGGGGTGTTGGTGGAGGGAACAGTGATAAAGTGATCTAAAATAATTTGAGCTAAAAAGGGGGTGGATAAATGACAGGTTCAAACACTGATGACATCTATTAAACAAGACAAGAAGCAAGGAATTAAACAGAGACAGAATTCAATTGAGCTCAATTGAGGAGAAACGCGTGGACACTGTGCCCTTGAACAGTGTCGTCCCGCGCTCTGACGAAAGATTGTACGCCTTTTCTTTTATTTGGACTTTCCCTAATTACATGGCAACAGCTGTTTCTAAGGGAGGGGGGGTCGTAAACAGCCGTCGCCTTTGGCTACAAAACAGTTCAAAGAAAAGGTCGTCAAACAGTTCAAAGAAGAGGTGCCTGGTGCCAGGAAAATTCAAAAGTATGTTGAAGTTCGGGGTGTTGGTGGAGGGAACAGTGATAAAGTCATCTAAAATAATTGGTGTTAAAAAGGGGGGCAGATAAATGTCAGGTTCAAACACTGATGACGTCTATTAAACACGACAAGAAGCAAGGAATTAAACAGAGACAGAATGGGGGTTACCCACATATGCGGTCCTCTCCAAGGTTTCTCATAGTCATTCACATCGACGTCCCACTGGGGTGAGTTTTTCCTTGCCCTTATGTGGGCTTTGTACCGAGGATGTCGTTGTGGCTTGTGCAGCCCTTTGAGACACTTGTGATTTAGGGCTATATAAATAAACATTGATTGATTGATTGATTGAATTGAGCTCAATTGAGGAGAAACGCGTAGACACTGTGTCCTTGCACAGTGTCGTCCCACGCTCTTACGAAAGATTGTACGCCTCCTCTTTTATTTGGACTTTTCCCTGATTACATGGCAACACCTGTTTCTAAGGGAGGGGGGGTCGTAAACAGCCATCGTCTTTGGTTGCAAAACAGTTCAAAGAAAAGGTTGGTTCAAAGAAAAGGTCGTAACAGGTGCCTGGAAAATTCAAAAGTGTATTGAAGTGCGGGGTGTTGGTGGAGAGAACAGTGATAAAGTCATCTAAAATAATTTGTGTTAAAAAGGGGGGCAGATAAATGTCAGGTTCAAACACTGATGACATCTATTAAACAAGACAAGAAGCAAGGAATTAAACAGACACAGAATTCAATTTAGCTCAATTGAGGAGAAATGCGTGGACACTGTGTCGTCCCACGCTCTGACGAAAGATTGTACGCCTCCTCTTTTATTTGGACTTTTCCCTAATTGCATGGCAACAGCTGTTTCTAAGGGAGGGGGGTCGTAAACAGCCGTCGCCTTTGGCTACAAAACAGTTCAAAGAAAAGGTCATAAAACAGTTCAAAGAAGAGGTGCCTGGAGCTTGGGTAGGTCCTGCTTTCTCTCCGCGTTGTAGATCTCGGGTCAAAATAAAATGTTCCTTTGGATTACAATCGAAGAAAGACACGGACACCCTCATGTCGCTCCCCATCCTACACAGTGGAGTTTTGCTTGGTCGGATCAAAGACAGCTTTTGTCCTCTCGCAGGGCGAGCTGAACTCAATGTAACACAGAGTTTGTGATAACTTAGATACAATTATTCTGACAATAAACATAAGATTATTATTCTTCCATCTGCTCCTTTCTGATCATGGAAATGTATAAGAGACAAAAAAAAACAATGAAAGTGTCAACTGTGTATATGCTTTTTCATGAAGGGAATACAAAGAAATGATGATGAAATTCTTTCTTCTATCGTAATCCACAGGACGATTTTATTTTGACCCGAGATCTACAAAGCACAGAGAAAGCAGGACCTGCCCAAGCTCCAGGCATCCCTTCTTTGAACTGTTTGACGACCTTTTCTTTGAACCGAACTTTTCTTTGAACTGTTTTGTAACCCAAGGCGATGGCTGTTTACGACCCCCCCTCCCTTAGAAACAGCTGTTGCCATGTAATCAGGGAAAGTCCAAGTAAAATGATGATTGTGTATGTTCTTCACTGATATCCTACTATTTAAAAAAAAAAACTCGACCTTTTCTTTGCACCGACCTTTTCTTTGAACTGTTTTGTAACCAAAGGCGATGGCTGTTAACGACCACCCCTCCCTTAGAAACAGCTGTTGCCATGTAATCAGGGAAAGTCCAAATAAAATGATTGTGTATGTTCTTCACTGATATCCTACTATTTAAAAAACGAACTCGACCCTTTCTTTGATACGACCTTTTCTTTGAACTGTTTTGTAACCCAAGGCGATGGCTGTTTACGACCCCCCTCCCTTAGATACAGCTTTTGCCATGTAATCAAGGGAAAGTCCAAATAAAATGATGATTGTGTATGTTCTTCACTGATATGCTACTATTTAAAAAACGAACTCAACCTTTTCTTTGAACCGACCTTTTCTTTGAACTGTTTTGTAACCAAAGGTGATGCCTGTTTACGACCCCCGCTCCCTTAGAAACAGCTGTTGCCATGTAATCAGGAAAAGTCCAAATAAAATGATGATTGTGTATGTTCTTCACTGATATCCTACTATTTAAAAAAACCAACTCGACCTTTTCTTTGAACCGACCTTTTCTTTGAACTGTTTTGTAGCCAAAGGCGATGGCTGTTTACGACCCCCCCTCCCTTCAAAACGGCTGTTGCCATATAATCAGGGAAAGTCCAAATAAAATGATGATTGTGTATATTCTTCACTGCTATCCTACTATTTAAAAAACGAACTCGACCTTTTCTTTGAACCGACCTTTTCTTTGAACTGTTTTGTAACCAAAGGCGATGGCTGTTTACGACCCCCCTCCCTTAGAAACAGCTGTTGCCATGTAATTGGGGAAAGTCCAAATAAAATGTCAGTTCTTCACTGATATCCTATACTATTTAAAAAAACGAACTCGTGCACGGTCAGCGGTCCCTTTTCGTACAATTACAGGAAGCACAGCTAAATAAAGTCAAAGTAGCAATTAACTTCAAGGCGGTTCATCTCTGATGTCTCAAATGCAACTTTTTCCCCGTTGGCCGGGATCATTTTTCCGTCTGTTTTTGGAAGGAACTCTGGTGTTGCATCAACATTCCTACGCCGGTACACGCTCACTGAGATATGCAAACAAAAAAAAAGAGAAAAGAGGTGGGGTCAAATAAATGAGCGTGGCCCTTGTAAAAGCGCTGGACCAAATAAGGAGATGTGCTGCATCCTGCCAAAACATGGTCCAGAAGCATTTGAGAGGTGAAGTTTATATCAAGGGGGTGGAGGAGGGGTGGGGGCGAGGCGGACGAGGGGAGGGTCAAATGTTGGGGTCGTCACTGGAGAACAAGGTATGTCTTCCAAAGCTCCAATTTAAATCACACACGGCTCGGGCAGAACCCTCAGTTCGCATCCTCCTCCTCCTCAGGTCTCTCCTCCTCCTCTCTAGCTCCTCGCCGTTCTCCGTCTGCCACAGCCGCTTTTTCTTTTCTCCCCTCGTCGACGCGTGAACCTCTCAGACAGCCACCATGGAGGCCATCAAGAAGAAGATGCAGATGCTCAAGCTGGACAAGGAGAACGCCCTCGACAGGGCGGAGCAGGCCGAGGCCGACAAGAAGGCGTCGGAGGAGAAATGCAAACAGGTGGGAGTTACGGAAAAAAAGTGTATTTGTGGAGAATGAATGTGGTAAAATAGTGACGGGGTGCACAAAGTGTGGCTCGGGGACCACACTTTTTTTTTTAAACCTCTAAAGGCTTCGTGGCCACATGCGTGGACAGCACTTTTTAGCTCTTATTTCCAAAATTGTGTACACTACTGAATTCGGGTCCTATGGCCACTTATGTGGACACTTATACTGCCATCTGGTGGTGTCAGAAGAGTATAACATACAATGGAATTTGGAGAAGAAAAAAGGTGTGAAAATAAGAATTAAACATGAAGTACACGTGTGTGTACTTATGGACTAAGTACATCATATCAAAAGATGATTCTTAATTTCTATTCTAATTAGGGTCTAATAAGCCCAAATAGCGAAGAGAAGAAAAAAAACATGTAAACAAACATCTTGGGAACTTTATTAATATTCTAGAAAAAAAATTAATGTTGTGTAAGAGAGGTTTCTTACCTGCTCTACCTTCCTTGTAGAGAAGGATGCTGGCAACAAAAAATTTTTTTTTTTTTATTATGACACATATTTTTCATTTCACTTTAGATGACTTTTAGTATCTGTCATTTTTTCCTGTGAAAAAAGTTAAAAAAAATTAAGAAGGCCATTAGATGTAAGTCTTCTACTCACAAAAAGGGTGAAAATGCGTTACTTTTCGGACAAATATACCACTTTTTAAACGCCGTAAATCTGGCAAAAGTGGATAGGAAACACCCGCTGTAACTTGAGGGCGCCTTTAAGAAGGTCGACAGGCGGGTCGAGTTTGAGCGGAATTTGTGCGGAAGCATACTAGATCGGTAGGTCGTGAGTTCAAACCCCCGGCCGAGTCATACCAAAGACTATAAAAATGGGAGTCATTACCTCCCTTGCTTTGCACTCAGCATCAAAGTTTGGAATTGGGGGTTAAATCACCAAAAAATTATTCCCGGGCGTGGCCACCGCTGCTGCTCACTGCTCCCCCTCACCTCCCAGGGGGTGATCAAGGGTGATGGGTCAAATGCAGGGAATAATTTCGCCACACCTAGTGTGTGTGTACTTTAATATTAACTTTAACTAACAAGTCCATAAGTCATTCGTCTTTTTGTGTAACGAGAGAACATTTAGAGAATATTTTTGTTTATTTTGCGGTATGACTCGGTGGGTAGAGCGGCCGTGCCAGCGACTTGAGGGTTCCGGGTTCGATCCCCGCTTCCGCCGTCCCTAGTCACTGCCGTTGTGTCCTTGGGCAAGACACTTGACCCAACTGCCACCCACACTGGTTTAAATGTAACTCAGATATTGGGTTTCACTATGTAAAAGCGCTTTGAGTCACTGGAGAAAAGCGCTATATAAATATCATTGACTTCACTTCACTTTACAGTGCATTACTGTAAATCAGGGGTGTCAAACGTACGGCCCCGTGGACTGGATCGGGCCCGAGTATAAAAATAAGCCGAAATTTTTGAATGAAATAAACAGCTGTACTAAATGTGTCCACTAGATGTCGCCATAGCAATTCTTTGTATCTTTGTAGATGATGCTACATATGTAAAAACAAAAAATAAACCACAGTCGAGGAAAATGATCAAACTACATAAATAACGTACTGTAAATTGATTTTGATATTATTTTTTATCTTGACGGATTGAAAATGAACACCAATGATTTGACCGATGAACATTATCACATAATTTATTCAGAAAGTATAAATAACGACAAATAAAGGTAGAATATATAAGTTAAATGTGTCATGACTTGGTCCTGGGTGTTTGCTTTTCCGGGATGCAACGGAAAGTTGGCTCGGGCGAGACGGGAATGAAGGTACATGATTTATTTAATATATCAAAAAAAAGTGCAAACGAAAAGCGCGCACAGTGGCGGAGAATAAACTATGAAACCAAAAGACTATAGCATTAAGAAACAAAAACTTACTTGGCATGGAACCGGCATGAAAAAAAAAGTAGCAAGGGTCATAAGGGTGTGGAGAGTGCGCAGAAGCATAAATGCGGGGATGTCACCAGAAAGACAAACTGAAAAACAATGAACTTAAATACTACAGACATGATTAACGAAAACAGGTGCGTGACTCAAAACGTGAAACAGGTGCCTGACGTGACGGGTGAAAACTAATGGGTCGCTATTGTGACAAACAAGAGTGCACAATGAGTCCAAACGTGGAACAGGTGAAACTAATGGGTAACCATGGAAACAAGACAAGGGAGTGAAAGGCCAGAAACTAAAAAGTCCAATAACTAAAAACATGACTAAAACAAAAACATGATCACACAGACATGATAGAAATTGGACGAAATTTGTTCAAAATACGAGGGTGTGGGGAAAGCCGACGAAATGGTCAGTCGTTTGTTCCGCAGACTTTACCGACGAAAGCTATGCTACGACAGGGATGGCAAGAATGTGTGGATATCCTGCGACACTCAAAGCAAGAAACAAGACAAGGGAGTGAAAGGCCAGCAACTAAAAAGTCCAATAACTAAATAACACATGACTAAGACAAAAACATGATCACACAGACATGACAAAATGTAACTTAGATGTTGGGTTTCACTATGTAAAAGTGCTTTGAGTCACTAGAGAAAAGCGCTATATGAATATAATTCACTTCACACACAAGGCTGAAGCTTAGAGGTGACAGAGCTTTCGCCGTTGCTGCTCCCAAGCTCTGGAACGACCTACCCCTGAGTGTTAGACAAGCCTCCTCTCTTCCTGTTTTTAAATCTCTCTTAAAAACATACTTTTATTCCATGGCTTTTAACACTGAGTGATATCCATCCTGCAATGGCGCCCCATAATACACCTGCTGTGAACCTGTTTTTATGTTTTTATGTTTTTATTTATTCTATTTTAATTATTTATTTTTTTATCGTGTTCTGTTTGTGTTGTGTTGTGTTTGCTCGGTACTCGTTTTATCTTTTAACCTGTTCTTTGTACAGCACTTTGGCTACCCCTGTGGTAAATTTTAAATGTGCTTTATAAATAAAGTTGATTTGATTTGATTTGATTTATTAACCGCAACATGTAAGTGTAAAAAAATAATAATAAATAAATAAAAAAAATGGTACATTTTCAGAATGTGCTTGTTCTATTTTTAAAGAAAGAAATCAACCTGAATTTGTCTTTATTTTTAAGTTATCGTGCCGTCATTTTGCCAGTCCGGCCCACTTGAGAGTTTGACATCTCTGCTGTAAATGGAAAAAAAAAATGTTTACAGTCAAAATCTGAAGACTGAACCGATTGTTTTGGGGTTTTTTTACAGTAAGATCTATTAATATTTAATTTTTTTTTACAGTGTAGTGCAGAGATAAGTCCGGCCCCCTTGGTCCTTAGCTCGTTCTAGTTCAAATAGCCCAGATCTGGACTCGGGGGGCCTCCGACTCGACTCGACTTTTTGGCGCTCTCGGGTCATCCGGCTCGATATCTCCTGGGATAACTTCCCTCTGGTCTTCTAGTGCCACTTGATAAGAGCAAAGTGGAGGCCTGAGACGTAAAAGTAGACTCGAGGCTGCTAAAAAAAGACAATTATTGCACAGGAGTCGACGGTGTCATCGCTGCAGAGCGCCTGGAATGACAGAAGTGTCCAAACAAAGCCAGGATACCCCCTGCTCCTTATTACATGTTGAAAGCCTCCCCTCGTCCCCCCCTGAGGGAGCCCACATTTGGCCCCCCTCAAACAAGTCAGCATGAAATCCAAGATGATGGAGTGGAGCACTTCAGTGGGTTTGTGAAGGGATGCTTTCTTTGCTATTCTTGGCGCGGCCAGGCTGACGGAAGACACCCAAAATATGAACCTCAAGAAGCACAGCTGCAGTTTTGCCACATTCATCCTCCCTCCAACCTGCCAACGCCTGATATTAAATGTTGACCCCCGGCCCATGATCTGCCTCGTTGGCAGCGGCACATCACTGTAAGCACATTTTATACAAACCTCATTCCGCTGTCCAAAGATGGTCGCAGGACACTGATACACTATGGGCCTCTTTCACACAGCACAGCTGTAACATTAGCTGGGCCTTTTATACAGAACCCTGGCAAGCAGCGATGCTATCCTACAGCCATAATCGCATGCAGTCTGGATAAATATACGACTCGGCAACTTCCTGCCTTCTGAGGCCTCTTTTTACGCAGAGAAAACGGAAAATAGTACCACTCGATATGGCCAGTGCTTTTCACACAGAACCCATTGTGTATTTTCACACAGTCATAAAGAATGTAGAAAACTTTCCAACAAAGTCAACCTGGCAATGACACAAAAAAAGTCGATATTACATTTTTCTCCCTGTGCCTTTCACACAGAACCCATTACATTAAGACATTGTGTACTTTCACACAGTCGTAAAGAATGTAGAAAACTTTCCTTAACAACGTACTCCATAGAAGAAAGTTCAGGATAACTTTGCGTCTGTTACTACTCAAGCCCTTATCACACAGCCAACATTTTGGTTCTGTTTTGCGTAAATGTTGACACCAACTATTGAACCAATGAAGTCAACCTGGCAATGTTCCACCTTTAGAAGCCTCCTTTGACACAGAGAACACAAAAAATAGTAAGTCGATATAAATATTTTTCTCCCCGTGCCTTTCACACAGAAACCGACATTGTGTACTTTCACACAGTCATAAAGAATGTATACTCCATAGAGGAAAGAGTAGGATAACTTTGCGTCTGTTACTGCTCAAGCCCTATTCACACAGCAAACATTTTGGTTCTGTTTTGCGTAAACGTTGACACCAACTATTGAACCAACGAAGTCAACCTGGCAATGTTCCGCCTCTGGAAGCCTCTTTTAACACAGATAAAACGGAAAATACTACCACTAGATATGGCGTTTCTCCGCCAGTGCTTTTCACACAGAACCCATTACATTAAGACTCTGTGTACTTTCACACAGTCATAAAGAATGTAGAAAACGTTCCTTAACAACATATTCCATAGAGGAAAGAGTAGGATAACTTTGCGTCTGTTACTACTCAAGCCCAATGCACACAGCAAACATTTTGGTTCTGTTTTGCGTAAACGTTGAGACCAACTATTGAACCAACAAAGTCAACCTGGCAATGTTCCGCCTTTGGAAGCCTCTTTTACCACAGAGAACACAAAAAATAGTAAGTCGATATTACATTTTTCTCCTTGTGCCTTTCACACAGAACCCATTACATTGTGTGCTTTCACACAGTCATAAAGAATGTAGAAAACTTTCCCTAACAACATACTTCATAGAGGAAAGTGCAAGATAACTTTGCGTCTGTTACTACTCAAGCACAATTCACACAGCCAACATTTTGGTTCTGTTTTGCGTAAATGTTGACACCAACTATTGAACCAATGAAGTCAACCTGGCAATGTTCCGCCTTTGGAAGCCTCTTTTAACACAGAGAAAACGGAAAATACTAACACTCGAATATACAATTTCTCTGCCAGTGCTTTTCACACAGAACCCATTACATTAAGACAATGTGTACTTTCACACAGTCATAAAGAATGTAGAAAACTTTCCAACAAAGTCAACCTGGCAATGTTCCGCCTTTGGAAGCCTCTTTTAACATAGAGAACACAAAAAATAGTAAGTCGATATTAACATTTTTCTCCCTGTGCCTTTCACACAGAACCCATTACATTAGGACATTGTGTACTTTCACAGTCATAAAGAATGTAGAAAACGTTCCTTAACAACATACTCCATAGAGGAAAGAGTAGGATAACTTTGCGTCTGTTACTACTCAAGCCCTTTTCATACAGCTAACATTTTGGTTCTGTTTGGCGTAAACGTTGAGACCAACTATTGAACCAACAAAGTCAACCTGGCAATGTTCCGCCTTTGGAAGCCTCTTTTAACCCAGAGAACACAAAAAATAGTGAGTCGATATTAAATTTTTCTCCCCGTGCCTTTCACACAGAACCCTCCATAGTAGGACATTGTTTGCTTTCACACAGTGACATGACAGAATGTAGAAAACATCCCTTAGCAACATACTGACTACAGGAAATGGCAGTGTGGGATGTTGTACTTCACATCCTGCCTTCATTCCCCTTTCACACTGCCAGCATTTTGGTTCTGTTTCGTATGAAGAGTGACACCGAACATAGCTATAAAGTCAACCTGGCAATTTTTCGCTTTCTGTTGCCTCTTTTAACACAGAAATCTCGAAAAATACTCACTGTCGATATGACTTTTATCAGTCCTTTAACAACGTATTGAATACAGGAAAGTGCGATGTTAAACTTTGCATCTCGCCACTCTTACCGCACAAGCCCCTTTCACACCGCCAGCATTTATCCACTTTTTCTCATGTCACTGCTTTGTAAACGGAACATTGCCAGAAGTGAACCCGACAATTTTCCACCTTCAGAGGTATCATCGAAGAGGGCAGCTGTGTGAAAGCTCACACATTTACTGCACTATCCCTGTGTAATTTACTGTTCTCTTTGTGAAAAGAGGCTTCAAATAGCCAGGTCGATTTGGTGTACGTGCCTTTTATACAGGACAGTGACGTGAGAAAATGGTGGGAAAGTGTTAACTTTTACTGGCAGTGTGTACGTTGCCTGTGTTTAAGGGTGGACTCTAACACCAGCAGGGGGCGGGGGGTGGGTGTTGTATAAATGCTGGATATAATGTTACTTCTTCTAATCTCTGTGTGGAAAGAGTACGACCTCCAGAATGTCGCTGCTATCAATCAGGAAAATGGTGGAAAAGTGCGAGCAGTGTAAAGTGACTGTGGCTAAGAAGCAGTAAGGGTATACTGTAACAGGGATGCAGGGATGTGACCTTTATTAAGGGATGTTTTCTACTAATGTTGCTGTTGGAAAGCACATATTTGCCCGCTTTGCTTCTGTGTAAAAGGCACCAAAAAATTTTTTTAAATATATATAAAAATTTAAAAAAATAAAATAAAAATAAAAAAAATTTAATTTAAATTTTTTTTCGAAAAAATAACTAAAAGGCACAAGCGGATGAATGCTGGGTCTACTGTAATTTCCTCTGATCTCTGATCAGTTGCTTTTGTTGAACAGGAAAAAAGGTGAACAAGTGTGAAACTGAGTTGATAATGTTAGGCACCAAAAAAATAAAAAATAAAAAATAAATAAATAAATGTAACAAAAATAATAATAAAAAAAAAGTAAAAGGCACAAGCGGATGAATGCTGGGTCTACTTTAATTTCCTCTGATCTCTGATCAGTTGCTTTTGTTGAACAGGAAAAGAGGCGAAAAAGTGTGAAACTGAGTTGATACTGTTAGGCACCAAAAAATAATAATAATAATAATAATAATAATTTAAAAAAAAGGCACAAGCGGATGAATGCTGGGTCTACTGTAATTTCCTCTGATCTCTGATCAGTTGCTTTTGTTGAACAGGAAAAGAGGCGAAAAAGTGTGAAACTGAGTTGATACTGTTAGGCACCAAAAAATTAAATAAAAATAAAAATAATAATTAAAAAAAAAGGCACAAGCGGATGAATGCTGGGTCTACTGTAATTTCCTCTGATCTCTGATCAGTTGCTTTTCTTAAACAGGAAAAGAGGCGAAAAAGTGTGAAACGGAGTTGATACTGTTAGGCACCAAAAAATAAAATTAAAATAAAAATAATAATTAAAAAAAAGGCACAAGCGGATGAATGCTGGGTCTACTGTAATTTCCTCTGATCTCTGATCAGTTGCTTTTGTTAAACAGGAAAAGAGGCGAAAAAGTGTGAAACTGAGTTGATACTGTTAGGCACCAAAAAAAATTAAATCAAATTAAATTAAAATTTTAAAAAATAAAATAAAAAAAATAAATAAATTAAAAAAAAGTAAAAGGCACAAGCGGATGAATGCTGGGTCTACTGTAATTTCCTCTGATCTCTGATCAGTTGCTTTTGTTGAACAGGAAAAGAGGCGAAAAAGTGTGAAACTGAGTTGATACTGTTAGGCACCAAAAAATAAAATAAAAATAAAAATAATAATTAAAAAAAAGGCACCAGCGGATGAATGCTGGGTCTACTGTAATTTCCTCTGATCTCTGATCAGTTGCTTTTCTTAAACAGGAAAAGAGGCGAAAAAGTGTGAAACTGAGTTGATACTGTTAGGCACCAAAAAATATCAAATAAAATTAAATGAAAATTAAAAAATAAAAATAAAAATAAAAATAAAAAATAAATTAAAAAAAAAGTAAAAGGCACAAGCGGATGAATGCTGGGTCTACTGTAATTTCTCTGATCTCTGATCAGTTGCTTTTGTTGAACAGGAAAAGAGGTGAAAAAGTGTGAAACTGAGTTGATACTGTTAGGCACCAAAAAAATAAAAAAATAAAAATAAATACATTTAACAAAAATAATGATTAAAAAAAGTAAAAGGCACAAGCAGATGAATGCTGGGTCTACTGTAATTTCCTCTGATCTCTGATCAGTTGCTTTTGTTAAACAGGAAAAGAGGTGAAAAAAGTGTGAAACTGAGTTGATACTGTTAGGCACCAAAAAAATATATATAAATAAATAAATAAATAAATAAATTTAACAAAAATAATAATAAAAAAAGTAAAAGGCACAAGCAGATGAATGCTGGGTCTACTGTAATTTCCTCTGATCTCTGATCAGTTGCTTTTCTTAAACAGGAAAAGAGGCGAAAAAGTGTGAAACTGAGTTGATACTGTTAGGCACCAAAAAATATCAAATAAAATTAAATGAAAATTAAAAAATAAAAATAAAAATAAAAATAAAAAATAAATTAAAAAAAAAGTAAAAGGCACAAGCGGATGAATGCTGGGTCTACTGTAATTTCTCTGATCTCTGATCAGTTGCTTTTGTTGAACAGGAAAAGAGGTGAAAAAGTGTGAAACTGAGTTGATACTGTTAGGCACCAAAAAAATAAAAAAATAAAAATAAATACATTTAACAAAAATAATGATTAAAAAAAGTAAAAGGCACAAGCAGATGAATGCTGGGTCTACTGTAATTTCCTCTGATCTCTGATCAGTTGCTTTTGTTAAACAGGAAAAGAGGTGAAAAAAGTGTGAAACTGAGTTGATACTGTTAGGCACCAAAAAAATATATATAAATAAATAAATAAATAAATAAATTTAACAAAAATAATAATAAAAAAAGTAAAAGGCACAAGCAGATGAATGCTGGGTCTACTGTAATTTCTCTGATCTCTGATCAGTTGCTTTTGTTGAACAGGAAAAGAGGCGAAAAAGTGTGAAACTGAGTTGATACTGTTAGGCACCAATTTATTATTTTTTTTTTTAAATAAATAAATAAAAAATACAAATAAAAAAGTAAAAGGCACAAGCGGATGAATGCTGGGTCGACTGTAATTTCCTTTGATCTCTGATCAGTTGCTTTTGTTGAACAGGAAAAGAGGTGAAAAAGTGTGGAACTGAGTTGATACTGTTAGCCACCAAAAAAATAAAATAAATAAAAATAAAAATAAAAACTTTAAAAAAAATAAATAAAATAAAAAATAATGTAAAAGGAAAAAGCGGATGAATGCTGGGTCTACTGTAATTTCCTCTTAACTGTGATCAGTTGCTTTTGTTGAACAGGAAAAGAGGTGAAAAAGTGTGAAACTGAGTTGATACTGTTAGGCACCAAAAAAATAAAACAAAAAAAAATTAAAAAAATTAAAATTAAAATTAAAAAAATAAATAAATTTAAAATAAGTAAAAGGCACAAGCGGATGAATGCTGGGTCTACTGCAATTTTCTCTGATCTCTGATCAGTTGCTTTTCTTAAACAGGAAAAGAGGTGAAAAAAGTGTGTAACTGAGTTGATACTGTTAGGCACCAAAAAAAAAATTTTTTAATTTAAAATACATTAAAAATAAAATAAAAATAAAAAAAAAGTAAAAGGCACAAGCGGATGAATGCTGGGTCTACTGTAATTTCCTCCGGTCTCTGATCAGTTGCTTTTGTTGAACAGGAAAAGAGGTGAAAAAGTGTGAAACTGAGTTGATACTGTTAGGCACCAAAAAAATTTTTTTTTAATATAAAATACATTAAAAATAAAATAAAAATAAAAAAAAGTAAAAGGCACAAGCGGATGAATGCTGGGTCTACTGTAATTTTCTCTGATCTCTGATCAGTTGCTTTTGTTGAACAGGAAAATAGGTGAAAAAGTGTGAAACTGAGTTGATACTGTTAGGCACCAATTTTTTTAATTTTTAAATAATAATAAAAAAAATAAAAAATAAAAAATAAAATAAAAAGAAAAAGAAAAATAAGTAAAAGGCACAAGCGGATGAATGCTGGGTCTACTGCAATTTTCTCTGATCTCTGATCATTTGCTTTTGTTAAACAGGAAAATAGGTGAAAAAGTGTGAAACTGAGTTGATACAGTTAGGCACCAAAAAAAATGTTTTTTAAAAATAATTTAAAAAAAACAAAATTATATATTTTTTTAAAATAGGAAAAAGTAAGTAAAAGGCACAAGCGGATGAATGCTGGGTCTACTGTAATTTCTTCTGATCTGTGATCAGTTGCTTTTCTTAAACAGGAAAGGAGGTAAAAAAAGTGTGAAACTGAGTTGATACTATTTTTAAACGTAAAGCTAAATAAAACAGGAAAAAGTCAGGTTTTGTTGGTGCAGTGCCACCTGCTGGATGTGCCCGCTCAGTGCCCTCTTTTGGCTCCCCCGATGCAAGTGGATTGCAACGAGGGGGGAAACAAAAGCAAATACTTCTTGAATGTGGTAACGAGCGACTACTGTATCTTTCAGCTGGAGGACGACCTGCAGTCTCTGCAGAAGAAGATGAAGGGAACAGAAGATGAGCTGGACAAATACTCAGAGGCCCTGAAGGACGCTCAGGAGAAACTGGATCTGTCGGAGAAGAAGGCCGCAGATGTGAGTTGGCCCCGAGGATGCCACTTTTTCCACATTGGATGGGGGCGGGCAGGCGGGGGGGTGCGGGGGGGGGGGGGGGGGGGGGGGTACACAACAACCGCAAAGTTGTGGTTTGTTGCTGACAAAGTATCAATTACCACGTTTGGCGATGGCCTCAACTCAACGCCAAGACGCTCTAAGAAGTCAAAAGTATCTGAATGGAACACAGATGTTTCCCAACAGAGCTCCTCCATTTTTTACTTCTCCTGCTAAGACGTTCTAAAACCTTAATATTAGTAAATGAAACAAAAGGTTGTTGGAATGAATCATAGCAGAAACAAAGAAGAAAATAGCAGAGACTACAGAGCACACAGACAAGTGATATCGTCATGTGCAAAACATTTGGAAATGTGGTTTTAAAAACATAAAATACTATAAAATGTATAACAAATACACACAAATAATAATGATTTAGTGTAATCAAATATACAATACAAAAGAATACAACGAAAGAACAAAGAATATTTGTATCAATTAGATAGCCTTTTTTTAAATATGAAGAATTATCACCTTAACCCTATAAGCCTTTAAAATGAATAAATAAATAAAAATCAGCTTTATTAAATCTAAAATAACTTAACCGGAATTATTAAATAATTTTTTTATTAAATATAAAACAAATTACACATCATAATGTACTGAAATATTACAAGTTCACTGTATATAAACTTATTAAATAAAATAATTAAATGAAAAAAATGGGTTTTGTGAAGTGTAAAATCCATCCATCAAGCTTTCGTAAATAAACACAATAAATTACACTGAACATTTTTACAAAAATGAGAGCATTTATGAAATATAAAAATAAGTTATCATTAAATTAAATTATCTGAATTGTATAGAAAATTTATTAAATAGGCTTGAATAAAAAAAAAAGCTTTATTAAATGCACTAGTAAATCACACAGACTAATTTGTTTAAATGAATAGATTCAATTTCATTGAAAATAAATTTGATAGAAATATTTGATTGAATGGGGAACTTTATTTAAAAAAAGATATTGATAAGCTTCAATAAATCTGAAATAAAATAAATAGCCTTTATTAAATATAAAAAAATATATTAATATAAATAAATACAATAACTCTATTATATGTCAAATAACTTCAATGGGAATAATAAATACAATAACTTGATCGAAAATAAATTACATGTAAGACTTTATTAAAATGATACCGTTTTATTAGGTACAAAATTAAATTAAATTGAATAATTAAATGAAATAATGTTGTTAGGCATTATTAGGTATAGAATCAATGACATTATACGCAGGTTTTATTTAATTGAAAAAAAACATTAACCTATATAATTAAAATAAAAATGAAAATTTCTCAAATAAAATAGAATAGGAAAATATATATATATATTTTTTAATATCAGATAATCAGCATAAAAAACAAATTACTGTAAATGAAATAGAATTAAATAAATGAGCTTCATTAAATGTAAAGAAAAATTAGTATCATAATTAGAATAAAGTTAACAGCTGTTATTTTATTTAAAATAAATGAGATGGAATAATTTAATAAAAAATTAAATAATTATATCGATATGCGTCATTAAATCTGAAATAAATTACATAGAATAATTCCATTAAATAAGGAGAAAATAAAGAGAAAATGAGAAAACAAAACATAACATAACAAAACCTAAATCATTTGTATTCATTAAATAAAACAAATCCTAGTATACAAAAATTAATTAAAAATTATTTTATAATTGAATAAATAATTGATTCAATGCATGAAATAAATCATAAGAAAGAAATAAATACTACATGCAATGAAAAAGAGCAATAAAAACAATATTTAGAGGACGCACTTTTTTGTTGTTGTTCATCATTCCCAATCCTTATGTGAGACAAGCACACATGTTTGTTTTTGTTTCTCTTTTTTTTTAATGCACCCTAACTCGTAAATAAACAATAGCAAGAGGTGGCCACCAATGGAGGTAATGGGAATTCGATCTATTCGGCCTTTATAAAGCATTCTAAAAACATCCAAAAACCTCCATCAACGTTTAATATACATGCTGTAAGTGTATATCAATAAACTTCTACCAACTCAAAAGTGACGCAGCAGCTCAGTATATTTGGTTTTTGGATGTTTTAGGGGGCTTTATGTGCACCATAGAGGACTCCCTTTAGTTTCATTGTTAGCTACCTCGGACTTGTTGTATATTACAAATTAGAATGCATGAAAGAAAGAAAAATATGTGTTCTTGTCTTAGATTTTGAATTATGCGCAAAATTCCACAAAAGGTGCAGTTCTGCTTTAAGAGAAATCTAAGCTCAGTTTGAACTTAATTCAATTGTTTTCCCCCCCAGTCTATTTTGAGTGGTTGCAGCTGCTTTTTACATATAAGAAAACAAAAATGACGCACGAAATCATGAAAACTTGTGCAAAGTTATGCCAAAACTAAGCAAAAAAAAAAAAAAAAAAAAGCTCTTCATTCACAGGAAATTCAATTGCATTGATTCAATTCCAATGATTCGTTGGAAAACGGCAACAACAAAGGATCAGATTCATGGATGACAAATGATTAATCATTAGTCTTAGAAATCTAAGATTGTCATGCTGCACATCTGCTTTTCAGCAAAGCGAGTAAGAAAGAATGGTCGCTACTTTGCTGCTGAGCGTTTGGATCGGATTGTGGCGTCCTGGCAGCGTTTTCTCAAGCACGGACAAAAGTGGGCCAGCCTTTAGTCGAGCAGGAATGTCAGGAATGCGGCTAAAGCAAACAGAGAAGCTCTGACTTACTGCAGTCGTCAAGTGAAATCAATGCCCAGGCAGCCATATATTGCTTCCCTCCACACAACATACAATAATCATCATCATCTGCTTTGTATCAACATTACATTCTTACACACACACACACACACACACACACACAGTACAGAAGCACATACATTAAGGTCTAATCCACTGAAGGTTTGCTGGTGTTAAAACACACGCAAACTTGATAGCATGCAAAACTGATCTACAAAGATCTACAGGTCTGTGGGGCCCATTTTCATTTTTTTATTCAAAGAAAAATGATGCAATTAATTCATTTTTCAAACTGAGGCTCACTGACTTTGTAGGTTGTGAGGGCCCCCATTTCCACTATAGCTAGAATGATGGAAAAAATATATCTAGCACTAGAGTAGAGAGTTGCAACCTCACTTCAGAATGCAAAACACACAAAGTAAAAAAAAAAGTTTTTACTTTTGTAGTTGTGAGGACCGACCGCTGTTGCTAGGTAGATTTGACCATACACACACACGTTCTGTGAGTTTGGATATTTGGACCCTGGTTATAGATATTTTGACGTATATTTCAACAATATTTCAGCAATATTTGGACTTAACTCTTGTTTTATAGTTTCACTTTATTTGCCTAATTTTGGACTTAATTTGTCAAATATTTGGACTCTAATTGTGTTATATTTGGACCTTGGTTATAGATATTTTGACTATAGAGTTAGAGTTAATGTGTGTAGTGTTGGAATTCATTTATACTTTGACTTAATTTTAGGTATTTTTTTTAATACTATTTGGACTTTATTTGAACAATATTTGGACTTTATTAGTGTATTATTTGGACTTTATTTGTGTAATATTGGGACTTTATCCGTACAATATTTTGACTGTATTTGTATAATATTATGAGTACATTTATAAACATTTGTAGAATTTATTGTAAAATTTTTACACATAATTTGTGTAATATTTGGACTTTATTTGAACAATATTTAGATTTTATTAGTGTATTAGTTGGACTTAATTAGTATATTGTTATGACTGGATTTATACAATATTTAAAGTATATTTCAACAATATTTGGACTTAACTCTTGTTTTATTATGACTTTACTGGTACAACATTAGGATTTTATTTGTGTTATATTTGGACCTTGTTTATAGATGTTTTGACTTTATTTGTGCAATATTTGGACTTAGTTCGTGTAATATTCGGACTTAAATAGTTGGAATTTATTTGTGTAATATTTGGTCCTATCTGTGTAATATTTGTGCAATATTTTGACTTTGTTTGTAATATTTGTAATTTAATTATGTAATATTTAGGCTTTATTTGAACAATATTTAGACTTTGTATAATATATAATAATTGGACTTAATTTGTATTTTGTTATGACTTGAATTGTACAATATTTAAAGTATATTTCAACAATATTTGGACTTAACTCTTGTTTTATGGTTTCACTTTATTTGCCTAATTTTGGACTTAATTTGTCAAATATTTGGACTGTAATTGTGTTATATTTGGGCCTTGGTTATAGATATTTTGACTTTATTTGTGCAATATTTGGACTTAGTTTGTGTAATATTTGGACTTAAATTGTGAAATATCTGGATTGTATTTGTGCAAGATCTGGAATTAATTTGTATAATAGTTTGAATTTATTTGTGTAATATTTGGACCTATCCGTGTAATATTTTGATTTTTTTTGTAATATTTGGACCTAGTTTGTGTAATATTTGGACTTTATTTGTGTAATTTTCTGAATTATTTGTGTAATATGTTTGGACTTCATTTTTGCAATACCGTAGTTGGACTTAATTTGTATAATATTTAAAATGTATTTGTGTAATTTTGGGACTTTATTTGTGCAATATTTGGACTTTATTTGTAAAATATTATGACTTTATTTATAACTATTTGTACAATTTATTGTACAATTCCAGACATAATTTGTGTAACAATTGTACTTTATTTGAAGAAAATTTGGACTTTATTAGTGTATTATTTGGACTGTATTTGTATGATATTAGGACTTTATTTATAAATATTTGTTCAATTTATTGTACAATTTTTAGAAATAATTTGTGTAATATTTGGACTTTATTTTAACAATATTTGGACTTTATTTGTGCAGTATTTGGATCTAGTTTGTGTTATATTTGGACTTTATTTGTGTAATATTCTGAATTATTTGTGTAATAATTGGACTTAATTTGTGCAATACCATAGTTGGACTTTATTTGTACAAAATTTACAATTTATTTGTTTAATATTGGGACTTTATTTGTGAAATATTTTGACTTTATTTGTAAAATATTATCCCTTTATTTATAACTATTTGTACAATTTATTGTATAATTTAATTGTGCAACAATTGTACTTTATTTGAAGACCACTTGGACTGTATTAGTGTATTATTTGGACTTTTTTTGTGTAATATTGGGACTTTATTCGTACAAAATTTGGACTGTATTTGTATGATATTAGGACATTAATATTAAATATTTATACAATTTATTGTACAATTTTTAGACATAATTTGTGTGATATTTGGACTTTATTTTAACAATATTTGGACTTTATTTGTGTATTATTTGGACTGTATTTGAACAATGATTGGACTTAATTTGTACATTGTTATAACTTGATTTGTACAATATTTAAAGTATATATCAACAATATTTGGAGTCTTGTTTTATTATTACTTTTTTGGTACAACATTAGGATTTTATTTGGAAAATATTTGGACTTTATTTGTGTAATATTTAGAGTTAATTTGTGTAGTGTTGGAGTTCATTTATATTTTGACTTAATTTTAGATATTATTTTTAATACTATTTGGACTTTATTTGAACAATATTTGGACTTTATTAGTGTATTATTTGGACTTTATTTGTGTAATATTGGTACTTTATTTGTCCAATATTTTGACTGTATTTGTATAACATTATGAGTATATTTATAAATATTTGTACAATTTATTGTACAATTTTTACACATAATTTGTGTAATATTTAGGCTTTATTTGAACAATATTTACACTTTATTCATGTAATAGTTGGACTTAATTTGTATATTGTTATTACTAGATTTGTACAATATTTAAAGTATATTTCAACAATATTTCTTGTTTTATTAAGACTTTATTGATACAAACTATTTTGACTTAATTTTAGGGATTTGTTTTTATACTATTTGGACTCTATTGGTGCAATAGTGTGAGTATGTGAGTATGTTACCAAACGTGTCCATACTAACACTTAAATGATCATATCAAGCTAAACAATATGAAACTAAATGTGGTTGTTCAGTGAAAGCAAATGAAAACGTTGTTACAGGTCAAAGGTCAGAGCACACATGTTTCCCTGTAGAAAAAGAGCCTCACATCCTGCCAGCCTGCGAACACAATGATGGCACATTCATGCATTCATGATGTGAGGATAAAATCAATGGTGAGGGTGAAGCTGATGTTTAAGAAAGAGGGTTAAGGAGATGTTTAAGGAAGATGGCGATGATGATGATGATGTATAAGATGATGATGATGGTGATATTTAATGGAGAGAGTGATTGGTGGCTTCCAACCATTGGTGTCGGTCGACATGTTCAGTTTACATTCCACAAGCATTGGAGGGTCAACAAGCCCACTTGGTTGAGGATTACAAGAAGCCCCACCCACCCATGACCCCACCTGCACCCCCACCTCCCCAACTTGACATGTCCACACTACTGCACCTTCATTTCTACTTCTCATTTTTTTTGCATTCCTGACACATTCTTAGCACCACAGTTAGTTCATGTGACTCATGTCCAAGTGAATAAATCATATCAGACAAGACCCCCCTCACTCCCCCCTATTGCCCCCATCATCAGCGCTGTTTCATCACAGAAGAACAATTCAGCCAGTAGCCAAAACCTTACTTTTCCTCTATTGCCACATTACACAAACAACTTCTCATTCATCAGATTTTGATGGAAAAGTATTACTTTTTATTGCAGCCTTTTTTGTCTAAAACCGACACTTTTTTTTTATTCAACAGTTGTCAACATTTTTCATGAAATAACTTAAAAGCACCACTTTTTTTTTTTATATCGTTACTTTTTTATTCCTGTAAAATGTAGAAAAAGTATAAGACTTTATTGACTTGACTTTTTTTCTTTTAAAATGACAACTTTTTCTTGTGATAAGACTTTCCCTATTATATCACAATTTTACACACATTTTTACTTTCATTATATTACGAATTTATTCTTGTTATTTTTTAATGCGAAGTACTTGTTTTTTCTTGTAAAATAAAAACATTATTTTTACTTTATTGTTATTGAACTACCGATAGTTTAACAACATTTTACTCATAATATCACTATTTCATTATTATAACAAAATTATAACTTTTACTATTGGAACATTAAAACTTAATTCCTGTGACATTTTCTTTTATTTTTTTTATTGTAAAATATATATTTTCACCATCTTACAACTTTTCTCTTATATGTCTTGTTTTTTTATTAATTCTACAACTTTTTTTTTAATTACTTTTTTCTTTTTTTCTTTGTATTATCACAATACTTTTCTTATAATATCACAATTATCAGAAAATAAACATTTTACTAGCATATTATTACTACTTTTTGTGACTTTATTCTTGCAATAAGTTGACTAAATTCTTAAAGGGAAAAAAAGCATTTTTTTCTTGTAAAATGGCACAACTATATTTGAACAATATTTGGACTTTATTAGTGTATTATTTGGACTTTATTTGTGTAATATTGGGACTTTATTCGTACGATATTTTGACTGTATTTGTGTAATATTATGAGTATATTTATAAATATTTGTATAATATATTGTACAATTTTTACACATAATTTGTGTAATATTTGGACTTTATTTGAACAATATTTGGACTTTATTAGTGTATTAGTTGGACTTAATTTTATATTGTTATGACTTGATTTGTACAATATTTAAAGTATATTTCAACAATATTTGGACTTAACTCTTGTTTTATTATGACTTTATTAGTACAACATTTGGATTTTATTTGAGAAATATTTGGACTTTATTTGTGTAATATTTAGAGTTAATTTGTGTATTGTTGGAATTCATTTATATTTTGACTCAATTTTAGGTATTTTTTTTAATACTAGTTGGACTTTATTGGTGTAATATTTGGACTTTATTCGTACAATATTTTGACTATGTTTGTATAATATTATGAGTATATTTATAAATATTTGTATAATTTATTGTACAATTTTTACACATAATTTGTGTAATATTTGGACTTTATTTGAACAATATTTGGACTTTATTAGTATATTATTTGGACTTTATTTGTGTGATATTGGTACTTTATTCGTACAATATTTTGACTGTATTTGTATAACATTATGAGTATATTTATAATTATTTGTACAATTTATTGTACGATTTTTACACATAATTTGTGTAATATATAGGCTTTATTTGAACAATATTTACACTTTATTCATGTAATAGTTGGACTTAATTTGTATATTGTTATTACTTGATTTGTACAATATTTAAAGTATATTTCAACAATATTTTTTGTTTTATTATGACTTTATTGGTACAACATTGGGATTTTATTTGAGAAATATTTGGACTTTGTGTAATATTTAGAGTTAATTTGTGTAGTGTTGGAATTCATTTATATTTTGACTCAATTTTAGGTATTTTTTTTAATACTAGTTGGACTTTATTGGTGTAATATTGGGACTTTATTCGTACAATATTTTGACTGTAATTGTGTAATATTATGAGTATATTTATAAATATTTGTATAATATATTGTACAATTTTTACACATAATTAGTGTAATATTTGGACTTTATTTGAACAATATTTGGACTTTATTAGTGTATTATTTGGACTTTATTTGTGTAATATTGGTACTTTATTCGTACAATATTTTGACTGTATTTGTATAACATTATGAGTATATTTATACATATTTGTACAATTTATTGTACAATTTTTACACATAATTAGTGTAATATTTGGACTTTATTTTAACAATATTTAGATTTTATTCATGTAATAGTTGGACTTAATTTGTATAATGTTATGACTTGATTTGTACAATATTTAAAGTTTATTTTAACAATATTTCTTGTTTTATTATGACTTTATTGGTACAACATTGGGAGTTTATTTGAGAAATATTTGGACTTTGTGTAATATTTAGAGTTAATTTGTGTAGTGTTGGAATTCATTTATATTTTGACTAAATTTTAGGTATTTTTTTTAATACTAGTTGGACTTTATTCGTACAATATTTTGACTATATTTGTATAATATTATGAGTATATTTATAAATATTTGTATGATTTATTGTACAATTTTTACACATAATTAGTGTAATATTTGGTTTTTTTTTTAACAATATTTAGACTTTATTCATGTAATAGTTGGACTTAATTTGTATATTGTTATTACTTGATCTGTACAACATTTAAAGTATATTTCAACAATATTTCTTGTTTTATTATGACTGTATTGGTACAACATTGGGAGTTTATTTGAGAAATATTTGGACTTTGTGTAATATTTAGAGTTAATTTGTGCAGTGTTGGAATTCATTTATATTTTGACTAAATTTTAGGTATTTTTTTTAATACTAGTTGGACTTTATTCGTACAATATTTTGACTATATTTGTATAATATTATGAGTATATTTATAAATATTTGTATAATTTATTGTACAATTTTTACACATAATTAATGTAATATTTGGACTTTATTTTAACAATATTTAGACTTTATTCATGTAATAGTTGGACTTAATTTGTATAATGTTATGACTTGATTTGTACAATATTTAAAGTATATTTTAACAATATTTCTTGTTTTATTATGACTTTATTGGTACAACATTAGGATTTTATTTGAGAAATATTTGGACTTTGTGTAATATTTAGAGTTAATTTGTGTAGTGTTGGAATTTATTTATATTTTGACTAAATTTTAGGTATTTTTTTTAATACTAGTTGGATTTTATTCGTACAATATTTTGACTATATTTGTATAACATTATGAGTATATTTATAAATATTTGTACAATTTATTGTACAATTTTTACACATAATTAGTGTAATATTTGGACTTTATTTTAACAATATTTAGACTTTATTCATGTAATAGTTGGACTTAATTTGTATAATGTCATGACTTGATTTGTACAATATTTAAAGTTTATTTTAACAATATTTCTTGTTTTATTATGACTTTATTGGTACAACATTGGGAGTTTATTTGAGAAATATTTGGACTTTGTGTAATATTTAGAGTTAATTTGTGCAGTGTTGGAATTCATTTATATTTTGACTAAATTTTAGGTATTTTTTTTAATACTAGTTGGACTTTATTTGTACAATATTTTGACTATATTTGTATAACATTATGAGTGTATTTATAAATATTTGTACAATTTATTGTACGATTTTTACACATAATTTGTGTAAAATTTAGGCTTTATTTGAACAATATTTACACTTTATTCATGTAATAGTTGGACTTAATTTGTATATTGTTATTACTTGATCTGTACAACATTTAAAGTATATTTCAACAATATTTCTTGTTTTATTATGACTGTAATGGTACAACATTGGGAGTTTATTTGAGAAATATTTGGACTTTGTGTAATATTTAGAGTTAATTTGTGCAGTGTTGGAATTCATTTATATTTTGACTAAATTTTAGTTTTTTTTTTAAATACTAGTTGGACTTTATTCGTACAATATTTTGACTATATTTGTATAACATTATGAGTATATTTATAAATATTTGTACAATTTATTGTACAATTTTTACACATAATTAGTGTAATATTTGGACTTTATTTTAACAATATTTAGATTTTATTCATGTAATAGTTGGACTTAATTTGTATAATGTTATGACTTGATTTGTACAATATTTAAAGTTTATTTTAACAATATTTCTTGTTTTATTATGACTTTATTGGTACAACATTGGGAGTTTATTTGAGAAATATTTGGACTTTGTGTAATATTTAGAGTTAATTTGTGTAGTGTTGGAATTCATTTATATTTTGACTAAATTTTAGGTATTTTTTTTAATACTAGTTGGACTTTATTCGTACAATATTTTGACTATATTTGTATAATATTATGAGTATATTTATAAATATTTGTATGATTTATTGTACAATTTTTACACATAATTAGTGTAATATTTGGACTTTATTTTAACAATATTTAGACTTTATTCATGTAATAGTTGGACTTAATTTGTATATTGTTATTACTTGATCCGTACAACATTTAAAGTATATTTCAACAATATTTCTTGTTTTATTATGACTTTATTGGTACAACATTGGGATTTTATTTGAGAAATATTTGGACTTTGTGTAATATTTAGAGTTAATTTGTGTAGTGTTGGAATTCATTTATATTTTGACTCAATTTTAGGTATTTTTTTTAATACTAGTTGGACTTTATTCGTACAATATTTTGACTATATTTGTATAATATTATGAGAATATTTATAAATATTTGTATAATTTATTGTACAATTTTTACACATAATTAGTGTAATATTTGGGTTTTTTTTAACAATATTTAGACTTTATTCATGTAATAGTTGGACTTAATTTGTATAATGTTATGACTTGATTTGTACAATATTTAAAGTATATTTCAACAATATTTCTTGTTTTATTATGACTGTATTGGTACAACATTGGGAGTTTATTTGAGAAATATTTGGACTTTGTGTAATATTTAGAGTTAATTTGTGCAGTGTTGGAATTCATTTATATTTTGACTAAATTTTAGGTATTTTTTTTAATACTAGTTGGACTTTATTCGTACAATATTTTGACTATATTTGTATAATATTATGAGAATATTTATAAATATTTGTATAATTTATTGTACAATTTTTACACATAATTAGTGTAATATTTGGACTTTATTTTAACAATATTTAGACTTTATTCATGTAATAGTTGGACTTAATTTGTATAATGTTATGGCTTGATTTGTACAATATTTAAAGTATATTTTAACAATATTTCTTGTTTTATTATGACTTTATTGGTACAACATTGGGATTTTATTTGAGAAATATTTGGACTTTGTGTAGTATTTAGAGTTAATTTGTGTAGTGTTGGAATTCATTTATATTTTGACTCAATTGTAGGTATTTTTTTAAATACTAGTTGGACTTTATTGGTGTAATATTTGGATTTTATTCGTACAATATTTGACTATGTTTGTATAATATTATGAGTATATTTATAAATATTTGTATAATTTATTGTACAATTTTTACACATAATTTGTGTAATATTTGGACTTTATTTGAACAATATTTGGACTTTATTAGTGTATTATTTGGACTTTATTCGTGTAATATTGGGACTTTATTCGTACAATATTTTGACTGTATTTGTATAACATTATGAGTATATTTATAAATATTTGTACAATTTATTGTACCATTTTTACACATAGTTTGTGTAAAATGTAGGCTTTATTTGAACAATATTTGCACTTTATTCATGTAATAGTTGGACTTAATTTGTATATTGTTATTACTTGATTTGTACAATATTTAAAGTATATTTCAACAATATTTCTTGTTTTATTATGACTGTATTGGTACAACATTGGGAGTTTATTTGAGAAATATTTGGACTTTGTGTAATATTTAGAGTTAATTTGTGTAGTGTTGGAATTCATTTATATTTTGACTAAATTTTAGGTATTTTTTTTAATACTAGTTGGACTTTATTCGTACAATATTTTGACTATATTTGTATAACATTATGAGTATATTTATACATATTTGTACAATTTATTGTACAATTTTTACACATAATTAGTGTAATATTTGGACTTTATTTTAACAATATTTAGACTTTATTCATGTAATAGTTGGACTTAATTTGTATAATGTTATGACTTGATTTGTACAATATTTAAAGTTTATTTTAACAATATTTCTTGTTTTATTATGACTTTATTGGTACAACATTGGGAGTTTATTTGAGAAATATTTGGACTTTGTGTAATATTTAGAGTTAATTTGTGTAGTGTTGGAATTCATTTATATTTTGACTAAATTTTAGGTATTTTTTTTAATACTAGTTGGATTTTATTCGTACAATATTTTGACTATATTTGTATAATATTATGAGTATATTTATAAATATTTGTACAATTTATTGTACAATTTTTACACATAATTTGTGTAATATTTAGGCTTTATTTGAACAATATTTACACTTTATTCATGTAACAGTTGGACTTAATTTGTATATTGTTATTACTTGATTTGTACAATATTTAAAGTATATTTCAACAATATTTCTTGTTTTATTATGACTTTATTGGTACAACATTGGGATTTTATTTGAGAAATATTTGGACTTTGTGTAATATTTAGAGTTAATTTGTGTAGTGTTGGAATTCATTTATATTTTGACTAAATTTTAGGTATTTTTTTTAATACTAGTTGGACTTTATTCGTACAATATTTTGACTATATTTGTATAATATTATGAGTATATTTATAAATATTTGTATAATTTATTGTACAATTTTTACACATAATTAGTGTAATATTTGGACTTTATTTTAACAATATTTAGATTTTATACATGTAATAGTTGGACTTAATTTGTATAATGTCATGACTTGATTTGTACAATATTTAAAGTTTATTTCAACAATATTTCTTGTTTTATTATGACTTTATTGGTACAACATTGGGATTTTATTTGAGAAATATTTGGACTTTGTGTAATATTTAGAGTTAATTTGTGTAGTGTTGGAATTCATTTATATTTTGACTCAATTTTAGGTATTTTTTTTAATACTAGTTGGACTTTATTCGTACAATATTTTGACTATATTTGTATAATATTATGAGAATATTTATAAATATTTGTATAATTTATTGTACAATTTTTACACATAATTAGTGTAATATTTGGACTTTATTTTAACAATATTTAGATTTTATTCATGTAGTAGTTGGACTTAATTTGTATAATGTTATGGCTTGATTTGTACAATATTTAAAGTATATTTTAACAATATTTCTTGTTTTATTATGACTTTATTGGTACAACATTAGGATTTTATTTGAGAAATATTTGGACTTTGTGTAATATTTAGAGTTAATTTGTGTAGTGTTGGAATTCATTTATATTTTGACTCAATTTTAGGTATTTTTTTTAATACTAGTTGGACTTTATTGGTGTAATATTTGGACTTTATTCGTACAATATTTTGACTATGTTTGTATAATATTATGATTATATTAATACATATTTGTATAATTTATCGTACAATTTTTACACACAATTTGTGTAATATTTGGACTTTATTTGAACAATATTTGGACTTTATTAGTGTATTATTTGGACTTTATTTGTGTAATATTGGTACTTTATTCGTACAATATTTTGACTGTATTTGTATAACATTATGAGTATATTTATAAATATTTGTACAATTTATTGTAGCATTTTTACACATAATTAGTGTAATATTTGGACTTTATTTTAACAATTTTTAGACTTTATTCATGTAATAGTTGGACTTAATTTGTATAATGTTATGACTTGATTTGTACAATATTTAAAGTATATTTTAACAATATTTCTTGTTTTATTATGACTTTATTGGTACAACATTAGGATTTTATTTGAGAAATATTTGGACTTTGTGTAATATTTAGAGTTAATTTGTGTAGTGTTGGAATTCATTTATATTTTGACTTAATTTTAGGGATTTTTTTTTAATAATATTTGGACTTTATTAGTGTAATAGTGTATGGATTTGAACATGTTACCAAACGTGTCCATATAATAATCACATTTACCTTGTGACTCGTTTAGTTATTAGAATACATGGCAAAAAAAAAAAAAAAAAAAAGTGTAATCATTGCAGAAGAATGCAGCTGGAAGCCAAGACAAGTTGCCTTATAAGTACACGTTGGCCAAAGTTCCACACTTACACACCCCTGCGGGCGGACTTTGCTCACCTCGCTTGTGCGCATGCTCGGGACTGCACAAAGGCCTTTCCCCCCCTCCCTGCCGCGCCGTGTGACGTCACCAGGAGCGCAACTCTTCCCAGGATTGGAGGAATTGTCCATAAATGCGTGGCTGCCCTCCCCTCCGCTTGCAACATCCCCGCACTGCACGTCCCTTATTTCCTGTCTGCAAGAAAAGGAGGAGGAGGAAGAGAGAAAAAAAAAAGAAAAAAAAAAAAAGTTTTCTGACCAAACTTAGACGGGAATCGACGCCACTTTTGTTAAAGGATACAACGCAAAAAGCTGCTTTTTGGGTTGTTTTTTTCCCCCTTCCTCCATCTCTCTCCACACAAGCGGTTATTATTCTAGTCACAATGGAAGCGGTGAAGAAGAAAATTCAAGCCCTCCAGCAGCAAGTTGATGAGGCGGATGAGCGAGCAATGGCCGTCCAAAGAGATTTGGACACTGAGAAAGAACTGCGGGAAAAAGTGAGATTTACAAACTCATCCATTCATTATTATTAATCATTTCATTTTCACTCTTATGTGTCTTTTACTACACCGGGGGAAGTGCACTGGTGGCCTTAAAGCAACACTCCCTCCCACATGATGCTTTCTTCCTTTTTTTTCCACTCATGAAATGCAACTTTTAGCAGAAGTGACTTTGACACGTCTTCTTTGTGCTGTTTGAATAGTTTCTAGAAGGTGAAACTTCACATTGGGACAATACCTGACTCCCTCTGGGTGTGTTATGCAACTTAAAACGGACTTTGAAACTACTTTGGAATAGTTTCAGAGTCATTCTGAGGAATTTGATTTTTAATCCAGGTGATCTTTTTTTTTTTTTTAATTTTTAATGAGGTAATTAGTCTAAACTATAATCCTGATATATTATTAATTTTTAGAAAATATCTGTTTTAATTTAAATTATATTAATTACTTTAAAATATTTTTAGGCCACTATAACAATGATAACAACATTTTTTGAATGTTCAAACTTGATTAAAAATATGAATAAAATATATTGTAATATATATGTGTGTGTGTATGTATATATATTTATATATTTTTTAAATATATATATTATATGTATATATGTAAATACAATTATTCTTAACATTTTATATTTTTTTGTATTTTTTTTAATTAATTTAAAAAACACAAATAACATGTTTTCAAATAAATATAATTGAAAATAATAAGAAACATTTTTCTATTTGACAAATGAACAAAAATATGAACACATATACAATTAAAATAAGTACAACATTGTATAACTAACCTTTTTATGTTGTGAAAAATAATTTAAAAAAAATGTGAATAAAATGCATTTGAATATATATAATTTAGATATATAATTTAAATTTAAAAAATCTATATGTTCGAAAAATTATGAAAATATAAGTAACATATTTAAATATATCTATCTAAAAGTAATGATAATTACAAAACTTTAGAGTTTTCTTATATTTCAAAAAAATATTTAAATATATTTGAAATGATTCCTGGGTGCGGCCACCGGTAAGGTAAAATTATTTCTATTTCTAATTTAAAAATACTTTATACACATTTACAACAGGATTTTTTTTTTATCATCAACTGGTGTATATGTATATATATATATATATATATATATATATATATATATATATATATATATATATATATATATATATATATATATATATATATATATATATATATATGTGTACATATATGTATGTGTACATATATATCTATGTGTATGTGTGTATATATATATATATATATATATATATATATATATATATATATATATATATATATATATATATATATATATATATATACATATATATATATGTGTATATATACACATATATATATGTACATATATATATATGTATATATATATATATATATATATATATATATGCACATATATATATGTACACACATATATATATGTATATATATGTGTGTGTGTATATATATATATATGTGTGTGTATATATATATATGTATGTATATATATGTATATATATATGTGTGTATATATATATACATGTATGTATGCATATATATGTATGTATGTGTATATATATGTGTATGTATATATATATATATATATATATATATATATACATATATATATATATATATATATATATATATATATATATATATATATATATATACTGTATATATATATATATATATATATATATATATATATATATATATATATACTGTATATATATATATATATATATATATATATATATATATATATATATATATATATATTTATTTTATTTTTTTATTTTTATTTTTTTTGAGCTTGTTAACGTTTAGTCAGGCATCCGAATGAACACCCATAACGCGTCATGATCCTGCAGCTTACAGGAAGAAGCCATCAGGCTGCGTTATCAGCGCCACAGGAAGCAGGCACCAACAATGCATTCATCCTTAACCAGTGGGTGGGGTGGTATGGGTGTGTGGGAGCGGGGGGGGGGGGCTGCAGGAACACATAGCGAGGCCAGCTGTGCCTCTTCGGGTTACATCACCGGCTTGAAAGTGTCAGCGTCTGCGCATCGCTGTGTTTGTAGGACATCTGGGCTCAGCCAAGCCACGGCAGTAGGTCAAGCTGCAGGAATTCCGGGGGTGACGTAATCATTAGCATATAAGACAACAAAGCAGGAAGTTGAGCGGGGCTAAAACTTTACAAACCTCCTTCCTTATCGTAGATGTTTCCCCCCCACCCCCTCGACCTCTGACCCTCTCCCTGTGTGACTCTATCTGCAGGCTGAGAGCGATGTGGCGTCCCTCAACCGCAGGATCCAACTGGTGGAGGAGGAGCTGGACCGGGCCCAGGAGAGGCTGGCCACGGCCCTGCAGAAGCTGGAGGAGGCCGAGAAGATGGCGGACGAAAGCGAAAGGTGACAGAAGGATATATTTTTTAATTTTTATATCAAGCGACTTACAGTAGCTATAAGAAAGAGTTCAGCTTTTTCACTTTCTGTTTTAGCATTTAGATTTGTTGGCTAAACTTTGGGTGGTTAATGAATTGATGTCTATTTGTCTATCTCTCTGTCTGTCGAGCTCTCTGTCAATATTGAAAGAAAAAAATGTCCCTCAGGGATGACTATTGAGTCCGTCAAAATAAACAAAAATAAAAGGCCTTGCACAAACTTTTCTGGATAGCACTTAGCGTATTTTTCCGACTATAAGTCGCAGTTTTTTTCATAGTTTGGCCGGGGGTGCGACTTATACTCAGGAGCGACTTATGTGTGAAATGATTAACACATTAGCGTAAAATACCAAATAATATTATTTATCTCATTCACGTAAGAGACTAGACGTATAAGATTTCATGGGATTTAGCGATTAGATTGTTTGGTAAACGTATAGCATGTTCTATATGTTATAGTTATTTGAATGACTCTTACCATAATATGTTACGTTAACATACCAGTTGGTTATTTATGCCTCATATAACGTACACTTATTCAGCCTGTTGTTCACTATTCTTTATTTATTTTAAATTGCCTTTCAAATGTCTATTCTTGCTGTTGGCTTTTATCAAATACATTTCCCCCAAAAATGCGACTTATATATGTTTTTTTCCTTCTTTATTATGCATTTTCGGCCGGTGGGACTTATACTCCGGTGCGACTTATACTCTGAAAAATACGGTAATTGACTTGTTAAGTTAAAAGTTAAAGTACTAACGATTGTCACACACACACACTAGGTGTGGCGAAATTATTCTCTGCATTTTGACCCATCATCCTTGATCCCCCCCCTGGGAGGTGAGGGGAGCAGTGAGCAGCAACGGTGGCCGCGCCCGGGAATCATTTTTGGTGATTTAACCCCCAATTTCAACCCTTGATGCTGAGTGCCAAGCAGGGAGGTAATGGCTCCCGTTTTTATAGTCTTTGGTATGACTCGGCCAGGGTTTGAACTCACGACCTACCGATCTCACTAACCACTAGGCCACTGAGTTGGGCAGATACTGTGGTTTATTGATTCCAAAAGTTATATATCTTACCTTGTATCTATGCGTCCATCCATCTATCTTGGATACCTTGGATCCCTATTACACCTACTCAGTGGCCTTGTGGTTAGAGGGTCGGCCCTGAGATCGGTAGGTCGTGAGTTCAAACCCCCGGCCGAGTCATACCGAAGACTATAAAAATGGGACCCGTTACCTCCCTGGTTGTCACTCAGCATCAAGGGTTGGAATTGGGGGTTAAATCACCAAAAATTATTCCCGGGCGTGACCACCGCTGCTGCTCACTGCTCCCCTCACCTCCCAGGGGGGTGAACAAGGGGATGGGTCAAATACAGAGGACACATTTCGCCACACCTAGTGTGTGTGTGACAATCATTGGTACTTTAACTTTAACTTAACTTTAACTATTAGAAATGGTTTATCTCTCTGTCTGTTTAGCTAGCTCTTACGGATTTGAATCTTGCAACAATGACGATTCTCAATCCAACACAATTTTTCATTGAAACTGATTCTGAAAATATATTATGTTGTATATAAAAAGGTATAAGTATCTATCTAGCTCGCATTGCTTTGCTACCATAGATGTAAAATATGTCATGATAAGCGACGTGCCTACATGGCGGCCATCTTGGTGGGGGCCAGTTTCCCAATTTAAGGTAATGCGATGCAATGTATATTGCAAATAAATCATAATTCTCAATCGATTTGCATGCAGTTTACTTTGATATCAATGTAAAAACTTGTGCTATTAATACAGTTTATTAAAAAAAATAATAATAATATGAAAGATTATTGCTAGTTTTCTTTTTTTCATATTTTTCCACTGTATGCAGCACATGTTTTTTATATACATAATCGTATTGTTTTATGTATCAAAGGGAATTTTACGTGTTGGCTCGTGTTAAAATGTGATTTGAAGCACGGTTATTTGCCCCAGAAAGCGTCAATAACATTCAAAAAAGAAGTCAACAAAGACTGTCAGCCATCCGTAAACTTAAAGGACTATACGTTGCACCTCACCTCCTGTTATTACTGGACCAAAGCGTCGTTCAACCCATCCTTCCGTACTGTTCCACATGTTTTTTCACTATGCTTTCTGTAACCAACCGGACTAAAGTCACTCGCATTACAAACATAGCAGCTAAAATCATCGGCCTAACCACACCCAACATTTCAGATCTAAACCACAGGTCCAGCATTCGACTGGCAAACACAATAGTCCAGGATATGACTCACCCACTACACCAATACATCATACCACTACCATCAGGGCGCAGGTACAGAACTAGAGATGTCCGATAATATCGGACTGCCGATATTATCGGCCGATAAATGCTTTAAAATGTAATATCGGAAATTATCGGTTTCAAAAAGTAAAATTTTTGACTTTTTAAAACGCCGCTGTACGGAGTGTTACACGGACGTAGGGAGAAGTACAAAGCGCCAATAAGCCTTTGCCCAATCACATAATATCTACGGCTTCCCACACACACAAATGAATGCGTCGCATACTTGGTCAACAGCCATACAGGTCACACTGAGGGTGGCCGTATAAACAACTTTAACACTGTTACAAATATGCGCCACACACCAAACAAGAATGACAAACACATTTCGGGAGAACATCCGCACCGTAACACAACATAAACACAACAGAACAAATACCCAGAAACCCTTGCAGCACTAACTTTTCCGGGACGCTACAATATACACCCCCCGCCCACCTCAACCTCCTCATTCTCTCTCAGGGAGAGCATGTCCCAAATTCCAAGCTGCTGTTTTTGAGGCATGTTAAAAAAAACAATGCACTTTGTGACTTCAATAATAAATATGGCAGTGCCATGTTGGCATTTTTTTCCATAACTTGAGTTGATTTATTTTGGAAAACCTTGTTACATTGTTTAATGCATCCAGCGGGGCATCACAACAAAATTAGGCCTAATAATGTGTTAATTCCACGACTGTACATATCGGTATCGGTCGGTATCGGAATCGATAATTAAGAGTTGGACAATATCGGATATCAGCAAAAAAGCCATTATCGAACATCTCTAGTTACAATGCATTTAAAAATAAACATCAACCGTCATGTCTCTCATAATGATTGTGAACAGTAAGCATCCGTCCATCCATTTGCTACCGCTTAAAAACTGCAGTTCTCCTTTAAATTAATCAGAACAAACGTAAAGCGCATTTGGCGGCAATTCACATTGACAAAACACATTTCGGGAGAACATCCGCATCGTAACACAACATAAACACAACAGAACAAATACCCAGAAACCCTTGAAGCACTAACTCTTCCGGGACGCTACAATATACACCCCCCTCATCTCCCAAATTCCAAGCTGCTGTTTTTGAGGCATGTTAAAAAAAAAAAGCACTTTGTGACTTCAATAATAAATATGGCAGTGCCATGTTGGCATTTTTTTCCATAACTTGAGTTGATTTATTTTGGAAAACCTTGTTACATTGTTTAATGCATCCAGCGGGGCATCACAACAAAATTAGGCCTAATAATGTGTTAATTCCACGACTGTACATATCGGTATCGGTCGGTATCGGAATCGATAATTAAGAGTTGGACAATATCGGATATCAGCAAAAAAGCCATTATCGAACATCTCTAGTTACAATGCATTTAAAAATAAACATCAACCGTCATGTCTCTCATAATGATTGTGAACAGTAAGCATCCGTCCATCCATTTTCTACCGCTTAAAAACTGCAGTTCTCCTTTAAATTAATCAGAACAAACGTAAAGCGCATTTGGCGGCAATTCACATTGACAAAACACATTTCGGGAGAACAGCCGCATCGTAACACAACATAAACACAACAGAACAAATACCCAGAAACCCTTGCAGCACTAACTCTTCCGGGACACTACAATATACACCCCCCTCATCTCCCAAATTCCAAGCTGCTGTTTTTGAGGCATGTTAAAAAAAAAAAGCACTTTGTGACTTCAATAATAAATATGGCAGTGCCATGTTGGCATTTTTTTTCATAACTTGAGTTGATTTATTTTGGAAAACCTTGTTACATTGTTTAATGCATCCAGCGGGGCATCACAACTAAATTAGGCATAATAATGTGTCAATTCCACGACTGAATATATCGGTATCGGTTGATATCGGAATCGGTAATTAAGAGTTGGACAATATCGGATATCAGCAAAAAAGCCATTATCGAACATCTCTAGTTACAATGCATTTAAAAATAAACATCAACCGTCATGTCTCTCATAATGATTGTGAACAGTAAGCATCCGTCCATCCATTTGCTACCGCTTAAAAACTGCAGTTCTCCTTTAAATTAATCAGAACAAACGTAAAGCGCATTTGGCGGCAATTCACATTGACAAAACACATTTCGGGAGAACATCCGCATCGTAACACAACATAAACACAACAGAACAAATACCCAGAAACCCTTGCAGCACTAACTCTTCCGGGACGCTACAATATACACCCCCCGCTACCCCCTACCCCCAAAAACCCCGCCCACCTCAACCTCCTCATGCTCTCTCAGGGAGAGCATGTCCCAAATTCCAAGCTGCTGTTTTTGAAGCATGTTAAACAAAACAATGCACTTTGTGACTTCAATAATAAATATGGCAGTGCCATGTTGGCATTTTTTTTCCATAACTTGAGTTTTTTTATTTTGGAAAACCTTGTTACATTGTTTAATGCATCCAGCGGGGCATCACAACTAAATTAGGCATAATAATGTGTCAATTCCACGACTGAATATATCGGTATCGGTTGATATCGGAATCGGTAATTAAGAGTTGGACAATATCGGATATCAGCAAAAAAGCCATTATCGAACATCTCTAGTTACAATGCATTTAAAAATAAACATCAACCGTCATGTCTCTCATAATGATTGTGAACAGTAAGCATCCGTCCATCCATTTGCTACCGCTTAAAAACTGCAGTTCTCCTTTAAATTAATCAGAACAAACGTAAAGCGCATTTGGCGGCAATTCACATTGACAAAACACATTTCGGGAGAACATCCGCATCGTAACACAACATAAACACAACAGAACAAATACCCAGAAACCCTTGCAGCACTAACTCTTCCGGGACGCTACAATATACACCCTCCGCTACCCCCTACCCCTAACCCCGCCCACCTCAACCTCCTCATGCTCTCTCAGGGAAAACATGTCCCAAATTCCAAGCTGCTGTTTTTGAGGCATGTTAAAAAAAAAAAAATGCACTTTGTGACTTCAATAATAAATATGGCAGCGCCATGTTGGCATTTTTTTCCATAACTTGAGTTGATTTATTTTGGAAAACCTTGCATCCAGTGGGGCATCACAACTAAATTAGGCATAATAATGTGTCAATTCCACGACTGAATATATCGGTATCGGTTGATATCGGAATCGGTAATTAAGAGTTGGACAATATCGGATAATCGGCAAAAAAGCCATTATCGGACATCTCTATACAGAACTATCAAATTCCGGAGGGCCCGCCTCGGGAAAAGCCTTATCCCGGCCGACCTGTCTGACAAGCCCGTAAATGTGTTGGTCATGTATGATGTCTTTTTCTTACTTTTGTTCGTGATGTGTAATGTCTATTGTTTAAATATACGGCGGTGAAAATAAATTTTCCCCCAACGGGGACCAATAAATCTAAATCTAAATAACGTGCAACGTGCTTCTCTGCGGTCCTCCAGAGGCATGAAAGTGGTGGAGAACCGAGCCATGAAAGACGAGGAGAAGATGGAGATCCAGGAGCTGCAACTCAAAGAGGCCAAACACATTGCAGAGGAATCCGACCGCAAATACGAGGAGGTCGGCACATTCCCGCCAAGCCTTGCCAAGCGCGGCCCGGGAGGAAGCTAATTGTGTTGTCTGCTTCCCAGGTGGCTCGTAAGATGGTGATCCTTGAGAGCGACCTGGAGAGAGCAGAGGAGAGAGCGGAGGTGGCAGAACTGTAAGATATTAGAACTTCTTTATACGTTTAAGTGTCCCGAGTTCATGTGCGACGGGGCCAATCACGGTGATTTATGTCGCTGCCAACAGGAAGTGTGGCGACCTGGAAGAAGAGCTGAAGAACGTCACCAACAACTTGAAGTCTCTGGAGGCCCAGTCCGACAAGGCAAGTTGTTTATCCCCTACATTCTGGTGCAGAGCCAGATAAAATTACTGTCAGGTTCAAACATGGATGACATTTATTAAACAAGACAAGAAGCAAGGAAATAGACAGAGACAGAATTCAATTTTGCTCAATTTGAGGAGAGACGTGTCGACATGTAACCTCTTACAGTGTCACCCACGCTCTGGCGAAAGATTGTACGCCACTTCTTTTTATTTGGACTTTCCCTGTTTACATAACAGCTGTTTCTAAAGGAATGGGCGGTATGTAAACAGCCATTGTTTTCGGTCACATTAACACAAAATAAAACGATGCCTCGGGCTTGGACTGGTCCTGGATCGAGCTTGGGCAGGTCTTGGATCAAAATAGATAACCCCTCCCGTCTCTTCCCAGAGTACACAGTGGAATTTTACAAGCCTTTGGCTTGGTGCAACAAAGACAGCTTTCGTCTGTTCACTGGGAACTCGGAGAACGGAAAGTTTTTTGATAATTTACATACAATTTTTCTGACAATTACAGGTTGAGAAATTTCTTGTGTTCCCGTCGTCTTTTTATGCAGCCCTTTGAGACACTTTTGATTAAGGGCTCTATATAAATAAACCTGTTTTGCTTGATTGATTTCCAGCGCCCACATTTTTCAACTGATTCAAACTGTTCACCAATCAAACTGTTCATATTCATGACACGTGGGCGGTTTTTTTTTTTAATATTCCAAACACTTCCAGGAATTCTACATTTTTTTCCCCCTATTTAAAATGAATGGGCAATTTTTCAAAGTTACTCATTTTCAACATTTCTCAACCGATTCAAAAGGTTCCAAAGTCAAAATGCTACTTGCTAATGTTTTAAATGCTAACGTTGGTGTGTTAGCTTTTTCGTAAATCATTTTTGCAGGTATACACCTCAGTCATACGTTTTGGTACTTGACGGGGGGCTGTTAGCATGCTAACGTTTTAGCAAATTTCGTACTTAGACACAACATCCACATATTGCAACTTGACACAACGTTAACGTCAGCATGCTAATATTAGCATGTTATCTTTTCTGGCAAATTCTTCTTTGTCGTTCGTCCCATGTTAACTCTTGGCACGCAAATGCTAGCATGCCATCTTTTTAGCTTAATTTACAGGTATACACCCCAGTCACATATCTCGTTAATTGTCCCATGTGAAATATTAACATTCTTGCGTTAGCATGGTAGTTATTTTAACAAATGTTGTAAGTATACGTCATATATAGGATTTGGCCTGTGTTAACCGTTAGCATCCTAACAATATTTTGCTATCTTTTTGACATCTTAAAGTCCTATATGGTGATACATGACGCATGGTAACAGTTTGTCGGTTTTTCAGTATTCACACACATTTCTACCTAAATGTCATTTTCTAGGGAATTAATGCGATCGCCCACTCAAAATAATCCACAAGGTCAAAATTCAACAGTGATGGGCAGTAACGAAATACATTTGCCAGTAGCTTGGCGGTAGCTTAGCTACTTTTTTTGAACATGTAGCTTTTCCTGTAGCGTAGCTATTTTTAGACCCCATGTAGCTTGTAGCTTACATCAAAGCAACAAGCTACAAAGAGAGAAAATGGACTTTGATTGATTGATTGCAACTTTTATTACTTTTAGTACAGTACATATTCCGTACAATTGACCACTAAATTGTAACACCCGAATAAGTTTTTCAACTTGTTTAAGTCGGGGTCCACGTTAATCAGAGCATGGTACAAATGTATACTATTTGTACCATGCTCTGATTAACGTGGACCCCGACTTAAACAAGTTGAAAAACTTATTCGGGTGTTAATCAGATCATGGTACAAATGTATACTATTTGTACCATGCTCTGATTAACGTGGACCCCGACTTAAACAAGTTGAAAAACTTATTCGGGTGTTACCATTTAGTGGTCAATTGTACGGAATATGTACTGTACTAAAAGTAATAAAAGTTGCAATCAATCAATCAAAGTCCATTTTCTCTCTTTGTAGCTTGTTGCTTTGATGTAAGCCACAAGCTACATGGGGTCTAAAAATAGCTACGTTAATCAGATCATGGTACAAATGTATACTATTTGTACCATGCTCTGATTAACGTGGACCCCGACTTAAACAAGTTGAAAAACTTATTCGGGTGTTACCATTTAGTGGTCAATTGTACGGAATATGTACTGTACTAAAAGTAATAAAAGTTGCAATCAATCAATGTATACTATTTGTACCATGCGAATTCAGGCCAAAGAAATACGGAGAAAATACAATGACCTGGATGAACGAGAACATTAGGGGTGTGGGAAAAAATCGATTCGAAATCCAATCGCGATTCTCACGTTGTGCGATTAAGAATCGATTCTCATTTTTACAAAAATCTACTACTCTGCTTGCATGTCAGCAGACTGGGGTAGATCCTGCTGAAATCCTATGTATTGAATGAATAGAGAATCCTTTTGAATCGGGAAAATATCGTTTTTGAATCGAGAATCGTGTTGAATTGAAAAAAAATCGATTTTGAATCGAATCGTGACCCCAAGAATCGATACTGAATCGAATCGTGGGACACCCAAAGATTCACAGCCCTAGAGAACATCCATACCTAGGGAGAAGATCCATTATGATTGGTTGGCGTTCGTAACATTATGGACTGGCCAGGGTACGGTTGCTCTGGCAGAATCGCATGACAGACTGATAGAAATAACGTGGGTCGTCATATGAAGTGCTGCTCGCCCCAGGAAGCAAACTGTAGAGTCCTGTCCACCCCTCGCTGAACTTTTAAGTCTGTGTCTTTGAACCAGGACGTAGCCTGCTCGGAAACATTTGGCCCATCACTAGTTTTACATTTTCTCAGAAGAGTTGAGGTTCCCTTTTTGCACGATGGTAGCCAGGATGTAATTTCCTGCCCCAGAATCAAAAATGGTACGATCTTACAGTCATCTTATCGCGTGTTATGTGTTTTAAACATTTTAAACAAGGATTTAGCAGGACAGAGATCCTTTTTTTACATTTTGTGAGTGGCTTCAACCATTGGCTCGTTCTTCTCTCTTTCAGAAATAATGATGTTCTGATGCCAACATTTTCTGGTAACCGTCTTGTGTTGGTGTCTTTTCTGTCCTCTAGTACTCGGAGAAGGAAGACAGGTATGAGGAGGAAATCAAGGTCCTGAATGACAGACTTAAGGAGGTAAGGGAATGTTCCAGTCTTCTAAGTAAGGGGTCCCCAACCTTTTGTTAGGTTTTTTTAGTCTGTTCTGGTCCAGCCGTCTCTGGACCGATGGTTGGGGACCACGGTTCTAAGTGATGCTCCTTGTCTCATCAAACCCCAATCTTCCTCCTCTCCCTCCCAAAGGCGGAAACCCGTGCAGAATTCGCAGAAAGATCAGTGGCCAAGCTGGAAAAGACCATAGATGACCTGGAAGGTACGCCTCTCCTTTTGTCTTTTGCTCTATAAGTTGTCATCACTTTTTCCCCCCCTCCGAACCTGACCTGTCTTTCCTTCTTTTTCCTCCGCCTTTCCTCCTTGATCTCCTTCTCCTATCCTGCCCTCTCACCTGCAGACGAACTGTACAATCAGAAGCTGAAGTACAAGGCTATCAGCGAGGAGCTGGACCATGCCCTCAATGATATGACCTCCTTGTAAAATCCCCTTTTAGGCTGCTCGGCTTTCACTTTCAATCTCGTCTCCCTGCCTGGTGGGAAGCTCTTTTCTCTCTCTTATAGCTTTTTTTTCCCCCTTCCCTGACCCTCAAAGCGCAATAAAGATTCTTCCATTTTACTCTTTTCCTGGTCTTCATTTGCTTCTTGCACTACTTTCTTGACTTGATTCCGTCAAGTAATTCACCTTACTTGAGTCTTAGAACATCATTGACTTTTGTGATATTGCATTTTTTATATCTGACACCAACTTTTTTTGTTTATTTAATTGCAGAGAATTTATCGCATGCAAAAGAGGAAAACGTAGGAATGCACCAAGTCCTGGACCAAACACTGCAAGAGCTCAATAGCTTGTAAACACGCACAAGAAGACCCAGTACTCATGTCAAAGATTCAGTATATCCTGCCATTCTTTTTTAGCCTAACAACAACACATCTAGTCATTTTTATATATTTATGGTTCTTTGTTTTCTCCCCTTTTTTTATAATGGTTTTGGGTCCATGATATTAAATTTCGGTGCACAAATAAACACAAATAAAACCTGACAATGATGACAATCATGCTGCTTGTTTTATTATCAGATATTCTGTTATACTTTGAAGAGGTAATAAACTTCAATTTGGACGCAAACTCATCATAAGTACTCGTAAATGCACTGTGTGGTGAATATAACATGAGTAAGGGGTATTATCAGTTCAACTAAAGACTTGATTATTCAACAGGCTCAGTGCTAACCTCAAGAGAGCTTCATGTTGACAAAATATTGTAGGCTGTTATTGTTCATAATAAGCATCGGGTTATTAAGACACAATCTATAGGTTAAAGTTTGATATGTTCAAACTTTTTCCATAGATGGACCCTTGCTGAAAAATGGAAGGATGGTACATTTTGTGCATTAAAGATGCTAAAACCAATCCATTGGAGGTCAATGTATGCAAAGCTAACTGAACATAACATCTATAACAGAGGTCCCCAAACTTTTTGACTCGGGGGGCCGCATTGGGTTAAAACAAGGGTTAGGGTTGGGGTTGGGGTTAGGGTTAGGGTTCCAGCATTTCGATTAATCATGATTAATCACAGGCTATTACCCGCATGCATAATGTAAATACATTTGAAAGCAGCCATGACTGCGATGTGGCCCTCAATAAAAATGAGTTTGACACCCCTGCCTTGAACAGTTTTATGCTTTAACTATTAACATATTCGATTTATTAACAATTATCCTACTTTGCGGTTAGGCCTGGAACCAATTAGCCGCGATAAACAAAAGACAACCCCATGCCCCCCGTGCTCAGTCCAGAGTGTACTCTGCCTGTCGCACCTAAAACCATAGCTGGGACAGACTCCAGCTCACCCTTGACCCCCATGACAAAACACAATATAGATATTGGATGGTAGTATAATGACAAGGATAGTTTTAAGTTTATCTCAGTTCACTTGCTATCATATCCATAAATTATATTACCTTACATGATACTGTGTTTAGAGTGTCCGCCCTGAGATTGGTAGGTCGTGAGTTCAAACCCCGGCCGAGTCATACCAAAGACTATAAAAATGGGACCCATTTCCTCCCTGCTTGGCACTCAGCATCAAGGGTTGGAATTGGGGGTTAAATCACCAAAAATGATTCCCGGGCGCGGCCACCGATGCGTGTTGAATGCTACTGCGGACAGATAGCGCTCAGACAAGATGTATTAGAATTGTATCCAATAGGGAATAAATACTTCGGATTTTAAGTTTATGCATTGTGTCCTCTTTAAACATCTTCTGGCTCCAGATTAAACGAATACGTCGACAGTACCACTGATAGTCACACACACACTAGGTGTGGTGAAATTACCCTCTGCATTTGACCCATCACCCTTGTTCCATCCCCTGGGAGGTGAGGGGAGCAGTGAGCAGCAGCGGTGGCCGCGCCCGGGAATCATTTTTGGTGATTTAACCCCCATTTCCAACCCTTGATGCTGAGTTTCAAGCAGGGAGGCAATGGGTCCCATTTGTATAGTCTTTGGTATGACTCGTGGCAAGAATGTGGGCGATAAGAGTGAATGTGCGTAGACATGAACTTGGACCCAGTTTCAACTGAAACTCAGAACATATGATTAGTTGCACGGCCTATTCTAAGTGTCGGGTCGTGCGTTTCCCACCTAGGCCTTCAGTGATGTCCGACTTCAAAGATTACCTCTCAAAATACCATAATAGATGTCACCACATGACTATTGCTGGAGAAATACTATACAGGAACACATTTGTACCAAACGGGTTATTTTCTGGCACATTTAAAAATAAGGGAATAAGCAGTAGAAAATGGATGGATGGATGGATAAACCCGCATCAGCAATTAAAACATATCTTATGTGGTACTGTCAAAATTAAAATGGCAAAAAAACATATCAAACGTGAAAAAATAAAGAAATAAAATATCTGAACTCACATTTCATCGGCATCTGAGCTAGCTTCCGGGGTTGGCCGACATCGTCTCACTAGATCAGTGGTTCTTAACCTTGTTGGAGGTACCGAACCCCACCAGTTTCACATGCGCATTCACCGAACCCTTCTTTAGTGAAAAATAAAATGTTGTTTTTTTTCAAATTCAAGACAAAGTTATATGTTTTTGGTAACACTTTAGTATGGGGAACATATTCTAAGTAACAAAGACTTAATTTAGAGTTTTTTGGACACTAAGGGAACATATTCTAAGTAACAAAGACTTAATTTAGAGTTATTTGGTTAGGGTTAGGGTTAGAGGGTTAGGGCCAGGGTTAGAGGGTTAAGGTTATAATAAGGCCATGCCGAATAAGGCATTAATAAGTACTTAATAATGACTAGTTAAGAGCCAATATGTTACTAATTTGCATGTTAATAAGCAACTAATTAATGGTGAATATGTTCCCCATACTAAAGTGTTACCATGTTTTTTTTTACTGGTGCACAAAATGAACCGTGCATGAGAACAAAACCAACACAGTGCATAAACTCACAACAAATTACACACCTGCAAATCAGTCTGACTTCTGCTGTTGTCGTATCCGTAATACGCCGATAGGGAGAAGTTTTTATTTACACGATGAGTCGGGTGTGTCTTGACCTCCGCCGAACCCCTGAGCCTGACTCACCGAACCCCTAGGGTTCGATCGAACCCAGGTTAAGAACCACTGCGGATGTACAGGTAAAAGCCAGTAAATTAGAATATTTTGAAAAACTTGATTTATTTCAGTAATTGCATTCAAAAGGTGTAACTTGTACATTATATTTATTCATTGCACACAGACTGATGCATTCAAATGTTTATTTCATTTAATTTTGATGATTTGAAGTGGCAACAAATGAAAATCCAAAATTCCGTGTGTCACAAAATTAGAATATTACTTAAGGCTAATACAAAAAAGGGATTTTTAGAAATGTTGGCCAACTGAAAAGTATGAAAATGAAAAATATGAGCATGTACAATACTCAATACTTGGTTGGAGCTCCTTTTGCCTCAATTACTGCGTTAATGCGGCATGGCATGGAGTCGATGAGTTTCTGGCACTGCTCAGGTGTTATGAGAGCCCAGGTTGCTCTGATAGTGGCCTTCAACTCTTCTGCGTTTTTGGGTCTGGCATTCTGCATCTTCCTTTTCACAATACCCCACAGATTTTCTATGGGGCTAAGGTCAGGGGAGTTGGCGGGCCAATTTAGAACAGAAATACCATGGTCCGTAAACCAGGCACGGGTAGATTTTGCGCTGTGTGCAGGCGCCAAGTCCTGTTGGAACTTGAAATCTCCATCTCCATAGAGCAGGTCAGCAGCAGGAAGCATGAAGTGCTCTAAAACTTGCTGGTAGACGGCTGCGTTGACCCTGGATCTCAGGAAACATTCTTGAAAATGGCCTTGCAAATATATGTGTTGTCTTGTCTAATCATAAAAAGATGCAGACGAGGCGTGTTGACTGGGTTCTTAAAGTTTACTCCACAGCGTGCTCATCAAAAACATCTCGCTGCATGTTTACATTCAACAACTACTGCACATGCTCTTCACTACTGTGGCATGCTGGGTAATGGAGTTCTTATGTTACTTAGCTCATAACATCACAATATATATCTGCCTTAGGCCATCTCGAAGGCCTTACTGACAACAACTCGTGATCTGATTGGCTATCGCAACTGTCTGTCAAATGTTTGTGTCCGTTCACTTACAGTGCATAGACGCATTGTTGATTCTGAAGGCCCCGGGCAGATTTGGTACAGCATGAATTCTACCATGAATTGATTAACGTTGACCTCGACTTAAACCATACTTGCCAACCTTGAGACCTCGATTTCGGGAGGTGGGGGGTGGGGGCGTGGTCGGGGGTGGGGCGGGGGGCGTGGTTAATATATATATATATATATATATATATATATATATATATATATATATATAAGAAATACTTGACTTTCAGTGAATTCTAGCTATATATATATATATATATTTTATTATATATATATATATATATATATCAATAAATAAAAGAAATACTTGAATTTCAGTGTTCATTTATTTACACATATACACACATAACACTCATCTACTCATTGTTGAGTTAAGGGTTGAATTGTCCATCCTTGTTCTATTCTCTGTCACTATTTCAGAACACACACATTATACAAATATACATTATAAAATCAATAAGAAAACGGGAGCTCTAATTTGGGAGTCTGAATTAGGATCGGAAGTTCCTATATAAACATTGCGCACTCATGTCGCCTTTTTGTATTGATTACTGCAGCTGTGCACTGGATTCATTCACAAATACAAACTACAACTCACAAACACTTTAGAGTTAGGCTCCACCATCAGAATGTGTACTTAAACTTATAAAGATCACATGGATATTATTCAGTGAGTTGATTCACCAAAACTAACCTGTTATACAGGAGAAAAAAGCACACAGGACGTTTCAATTGTTCACAGACTGGTCGCTCTCATCAGAATGACAAGACACTTCCGGTCTGCAGGTGATAGCATTCAATTGGGAAGAAACGCCCTACTGCCCCCTACTGACCAATGTGAATACTGATAAATGTGTAATGACAGCTCCAAAAACGAACTCAAACCACAAAATAAAATAAATAAATCAACACAAAAATGTGACACATTATGGGTGGGTCACATATGCATGTACAGTAGATGGCAGTATTGTCCTGTTTAAAAGTGTCACAACATTGTACATGGAGCTGGAGGGGGCATGGTTTCCAGCTCCGCCTGAATTTCGGGAGATTTTCGGGAGAAAATTTGTCCCGGGAGGTTTTCGGGAGAGGCGCTGAATTTCGGGAGTCTCCCGGAAAATCCGGGAGGGTTGGCAAGTATGACTTAAACAAGTTGAAAAACGTATTCGGGTGTTACCATTTAGTGGTCAATTGTACGGAATATGTACTGTACTGTGCAATCTACTAATAAAAGTTTCAATCAATCAATCAATCAATCATGGCAAAATAAGCTAGCTGAATTCTGATTGGATACAAACTCTAAACTAAAAACAACACCACTGGAAGGAGCATAATATGACATGAAGAGAATATGAATACTTTTAGATATTTAGGGAAAGCGTGGAGGAGTTCAAGTACCTCGGAGTCTTGTTCACGAGTGAGGGAAGAGTGGATGGTGAGATCGACAGGCGGATCGGTGCGGCGTCTTCAGTAATGCGGACGCTGTATCGATACGTTGTGGTGAAGAAGGAGCTGAGCCGGAAGGAAAGCTCTCAATTTACCGGTCGATCTGCGTTCCCATCCTCACCTATGGTCATGAGCTTTGGGTTATGACCGAAAGGACAAGATCACGGGTACAAGCGGCCCAAATGAGTTTCCTCCACCGGGTGGCGGGGCTCTCTCTTAGAGATAGGGTGAGAGGCTCTGTCATCCGGGAGGAACTCAGAGTAAAGCCACTGCTACTCCACATGGAGAGGAGCCAGATGAGGTGGTTCGGGCATCTGCTCAGGATGCCACCCGAACGCCTCCCTGGGGCACGTCCGACCGGCAGGAGGCCACGGGGAAGACCCAGGACACGTTGGGAAGACTATGTCTCCCGGCTGGCCTGGGAACGCTTCGGGATCCCCCGGGAAGAGCTGGACGAAGTGGCTGGGGAGAGGGAAGTCTGGGCTTCCATCAGAATCAGAATCAGAATCAGAATCAGAGTTTTTTATTGCCATTGTTTGAGAACGGGTTCACAAACTAGGAATTTTTATTGGTGCAATCGTGCAACATAAAACACATAACACAGAATAGGTAATAAAATGAGCTGTGCCTGAGCTATTTGATCTTGTTATTATTCCATATGCTTAGGCTTCTACCTCGGATAAGCGGAAGAATATGGATGGATGGACGGATGGAAATTAAAAATTACTTTTATCTTTGATTATGATCATGATTTCTGGTTATGTTAGGCCAGCAGAGAAGGCCTTGCTGGCCCTGACGGCACACCACTGATCTGTACTAAACATTTCTTAATCACTTCATCTTTCATTATCTTAATTATATCCCGACATAATATATCCCAACAGTACTTAAAGCTTTAGGTCACTATATAAATAAGTCATTGCTGTAGGGATCAAAATGCAACTCAGAGTCTAATCCAGAGGTCAGCAACCCACGGCTCTAGAGCTACATGCGGGCCCTGGTGGCTCCATGGAGCTTTTTCAAAAATGTATGAAAATGGAAAAAAGATGGGGGTACAAGTATATTTTTTTTAATTTGGTTTCTGTAGGAGGACAAACACGACACAAACCTTCCTAATAGTTAGAAAGCCCACTGTTTAATATGTTTGTGTTTATCCTTCACTGATGACAGAATTTGGCGAGCGCCGTTTTGTCCTACGAATTTCAGCGGCTCATGAGCTAACCGTTGTGTGGACTGTGTTTACATGTATAACTTTCTCCAACGCTGCCACAGAAAGGCGTGTTTTATGCCACTCCTTCTTTGTCTCATTTTGTCCACCAAACGTTTTGTACTGTGCGTGAATGCACAAAGGTGAGCTTTGTTGATGTTATTTACTTGTTGTAGTGCTAATCAGGCATATTTGGTGCGATACTTATGTCCTCTGTCTATTTGATTTATATTTACATTATCTCTATGTAATATTGGCTGCCATGTTGTTCCAGACTACAGCAAACATTACCCATCTTGCAAAGATTGTACTAAATCCATTAGAAAAAGACAGCCTGCCGTTTCCTTTAACTTGGACAGACACATCTATTCTAAGAATGTCATTTCCAGGAGTTATCTCACCCTCTGAGAAGTTTTACTAATGTTTTCCAATGTTGTAAAAATGTGTAGAATATAACATTTCAACATTTCTGTCAACGAAGATTTGCATCAGCCTCCGACACAGTCATTTTGATAGTAGGCTAATACAGCTAATTAGCCACTTAAATCATGTGTTGCCATCATTATGAGTCTTTAAATTTTTTGTGGCTCCAGGCCGATTACTTTTTTGTATTTGTGGTCCGATATGGCTCTTTCAACATTGTGGGTTGCCGACCCCTGGTCTAATCCAGTGTTTTTCAACCACTGTGCCGCGGCACACTAGTGTGCCATGAGATAAGGTCTGGTACGTGTGCCGTGGGAGATTATCTAATTTCACCTTCCATCCATCCATCCATTTTCTACCGCTTATTCTCTTCGGGGTCCCGGGGGGCGCTGGAGCCTATCTCAGCTACAATCGGGCGGAAGGCGGGGTACACCCTGGACAAGTCGCCACCTCAATCATCGCAGCTAATTTCACCTATTTGGGTTAAAAATATTTTTTGCAAACCAGTAATTATAGTTTGCAAATTATGTGTTGTTGAGTGTTGGTGCTGTCTAGAGCTCGGCAGAGTAACCGTGTAATACTCTTCCATATCAGTAGGTGGCAGCCGGTAGCTAATTGCTTTGTAGATGTCGGAAACAGCGGGAGGCAGCGTGCAGGTAAAAAAGTGTGTAACGCTTAAACCAAAAATAAACAAAAGGTGAGTGCCCCTAAGAAAAGGCATTGAAGCTTAGGGAAGGCTATGCAGAACCAAACTAAAACTGAACTGGCTACAAAGTAAACAAAAACAGAATGCTGGACAACAGCAAAGACTTACTGAGGAGCAAAGACAAAGTATATCCGAACATGACATGACAATCAACAATGTCCCCACAAAGAAGGATAAAAACAACTGAAATAGTCTTGATTGCTAAAACAAAGTAGGTGCGGGAAATATTGCTCAAAGGAAGACATGAAACTGCTACAGGAACATACCACAAAAAGAGAAAAAGCCACCAAAATAGGAGCACAACGTCTCGATTACTGTAACGTATTATTTTCGGGTCTCCCTATGTCTAGCATTAAAAGATTACAGTTGGTACAAAATGCGGCTGCTAGACTTTTGACAAGAACAAGAAAGTTTGATCATATTACGCCTATACTGGCTCACCTGCACTGGCTTCCTGTGCACTTAAGATGCGACTTTAAGGTTTTACTACTTACGTATAAAATACTACACGGTCTAGCTCCAGCCTATCTTGCCGATTGTATTGTACCATATGTCCCGGCAAGAAATCTGCGTTCAAAGAACTCCGGCTTATTAGTGATTCCCAGAGCCCAAAAAAAGTCTGCGGGCTGTAGAGCGTTTTCTATTCGGGCTCCAGCACTATGGAATGCCCTCCCGGTAACAGTTAGGGATGCTACCTCAGTAGAAACATTTAAGTCCCATCTCAAAACTCATTTGTATACTCTAGCCTTTGAATAGCCCCCCTTTTTTTAGACCAGTTGATCTGCCGTTTCTTTTCTTTTCTCCTCTGCTCCCCCCTATCCCTTGTGGAAGGGGAGACACACAGATCCGGTGGCCATGGATGGGGTGCTGGCTGTCCGGGGTCGGGACCCGGGGTGGACCGCTCGCCTGTATATCGGTTGGGAACATCTCTGCGCTGCTGACCCGTCTCCGCTCGGGATGGTTTCCTGCTGACCCCACTGTGGACTGGACTCTTACTGTTATGCTGGATCCACTATGGACTGGACTCTCACAATATTATTTTAGACCCACTCGACATCCATTGCATTCGGTCTCCCTAGAGGAGGGGGGGGGGGGGGGGGGTTACCCACATATGCGGTCCTCTCCAAGGTTTCTCATAGTCATTCACATCGACGTCCCACTGGGGTGAGTTTTTCCTTGCCCTTATGTGGGCTATACCGAGGATGTCGTTGTGGCTTGTGCAGCCCTTTGAGACACTTGTGATTTAGGGCTATATAAATAAACATTGATAGATTGATTGATTGATGCATGCTTGGTTATGCTTTAAAGTCATATCCAACAATTGCAACAACAACTTTTTACTGTCAACTGAGTTTCGTTTTTTAATGATTTCTGCTGGTCGTGTGCGTCCGGATTTTTTTCAACGCTAAAAATGTGCCTTGGCTCAAAAAAGGTTGAAAAACACTGGTCTAATATAACGAGTCATAAACCGCTACTGACCTCCAAGCCGACGGGTGGCGCTGTGGCCTTCAGCTCGGCTTCTTTCCCCGGCGTCATTTCCGCATTCATATCAACAACTATGGCGAAAACGTACGATTATTTGTTTAAACTGCTGTTAATCGGGGATTCTGGGGTCGGCAAGACGTGCGTCCTCTTCAGGTTCTCGGAGGACGCCTTCAACTCGACGTTCATATCCACCATAGGTACGTCCGGAGTGGATACAAAGCGACACTCTTCCGCTGTTACTTTACACTCCGCCGTGTGGGTTTGGTCTAATTGCTGGTGGGCTAACTGTTCGGCTACATTGAGGGATGTTGTGACATTTATTTAAAGGACTCCATTATGTCGTGGTCTTTGTGTGGCGTGTTTGAAGGTGCTAATGTTGCTTGAGGACAAAGAAATACGCATTAAAACTCAGACGGCGGGCGGTTAGCATTGCTATTAGCCGCTAGCTATCAGCTGTTCGCGCCAATGTTATACAGTAAACCTATGCCGGCTGGTTAGCATCCTAGCACTAACGTCATCATTTATTATTAGTTATTTTTTTTATTTTTATAATTCCTTCCATGAAAATGCATATATACGAGCCACGTACAGTTGACACTCTCATTGTTTTTTGTTTCTTATACATTTCCATGATCAGAAAGACAGAACAGAACTTCATCTGTCAGACAGGACCGGAATATAAGACGACCATGATAAAATTATATTTTACCTTTGCAATGTTCATAGTTTTAAGTTTCTCAATACCCGACCTGTTTGTTGTGCCTTTAAAAAAGAATTAGAACTCTAATTTAAAACGCTCTCTACCTCTAACAACCAAAAAGCTGTGAAAACTATGACGCTGTGTTCCAAATTTAAATTATTTACTTATTTGATATATATATATATTAGAGATGCGCGGATAGGCAATTTATCTCATCCGCAACCGCGTCAGAAAGTCGTCAACCATCCGCCATCCACCCGATGTAACGTTTGATCAGAACTGCATCCGCCCGCTATCCGCCCGCTATCCGCCCGTTGTTATATATCTAATATTAATAAAAAATAAAAAAAAGGGTGAAAACTACGCGAATTGCACCTTGTGCAGACAAGATTTTTCGATGGGACACGGAGGAATTAGCGATGTAAAAGACCACGTTGGGACAAAAAAACACAAGTCTAATGCCGTTGCTAGCGATACAAGTGGAAAACTTTCAACGTTTTTCGTCGCCCAAACAGATTCTTTGGATGTGATGAATGCCGAAGTTTTATTTACGGAGGCAATAATTGAGCATGGACTTCCAATCGCACTGGCTGATCACATGGGACAGTTAATAATGTAATGCAACCTTTAAAAATCATTACGCGGTGATCGCGATCCCAAGAATAAACTTTTCTTGCATGATAATGTCCAGAAAAATTCGCTTTATATTACTATAGAGTCCTTTTAACGAATGAGTTTGATGGTTTATCACAAACCTTAAATGAAATTCCATGGCCACCGTCCTGCTCTCTATATCAACCAGGGTGAGCCCCACCCCTTTCGTGAGCGCACTGAGCGCGGAGTGACCCCTGTTACGCGCCCCCGGCAACAGGGGTGGCAAGCAGGTAAGCTGCGCGGGCGTAGCGCGCGGAGTGACCCATGTTACGAGCCCCCGGCCACGGGGGTGGCGGGCAGGTAAGCTGCTTACCTGCTGCGCGTGACGCCGGCCGCGGCGAAAGCGGACGAGGCGGGGTGTCGGTGCGGTGGGCGCGGTAGTGACCCTGGACGTGCGTCGGGCCCTTCTCGCGGATCGCCTCAGCTACGGCTCCCGGTGGGGCCCTCTCGGGGGAAGGGGCCTCGGTCCCGGACCCCGGCGAGGCGTCCCTTCTCCGCTCCGTAAAAGTGTCCATCTCTTTTCTTTTTTTTTCTTCTGTTGTGGCATATGCAGCAGGTGCCTGCTCGTTTTTCGTATGTGGGTAACAACATTTAACTATGTATATATATTTCCGAATTGGTTTAACTGCCACCCGCAAAAAAAAAAAAAAAAAAAAAAAAAAAAAATCTAATTAATCCGCCCGACCCGACCCGCGAGCGGATAAAATCTTTTTTTTTTTAATTTCATCTGCCCGATCCGCGGATAATCCGCGGACTCCGCGGTTGTGTCCGCAAACCGCGCATCTCTAGAGATGCGCGGTTTGCGGACACAACCGCGGAGTCCGCGGATCGGGCGGATGAAATTTTAAAAAATTAGATTTTATCCGCGGGTCGGGTGGGGTGGTTAAAAAAAAATTAGATTTTAAATAGATTCAGGCGGGTGGCAGTTAAACCAATTCGGAAATATATATACATAGTTAAATGTTGTTACCCACATACGAAAAACGAGCAGGCACCTGCTGCATATGCCACAACAGAAAAAAAAAAAAAAAGAGATGGACACTTTTACGGAGCGGAGAAGGGACGCCTCGCCAAGGTCCGGGACCGAGGCCCCTTCCCCCGAGAGGGCCCCACCGGGAGCCGTAGCTGAGGCGATCCGTGAGAAGGGCCCGACGCACGTCCAGGGTCACCACCGCGCCCACCGCACCGACACCCCGCCTCGTCCGCCTTCGCCGCGGCCGGCGTCACGCGCAGCAGGTAAGCAGCTTACCTGCCCGCCACCCCCGTGGCCGGGGGCTCGTAACAGGGGTCACTCCGCGTGCTCCGCCCGCGCAGCTTACCTGCCCGCCACCCCTGTTGCCGGGGGCGCGTAACAGGGGTCACTCCGCGCGCAGTGCGCTCACGAAAGGGGTGGGGCTCACCCTGGTTGATATAGACAGCCGCTAGGACGGTGGCCATGGAAGTTGGAACCCGCTAAGGAGTGTGTAACAACCCACCTGCCGAATCAACTAGCCCTGAAAATGGATGGCGCTGGAGCGTCGGGCCCATATACCCGGCCGTCGCCTGCAGCGAGACGCGCTTGGAGGTGCGCTCAGCGCGGCTCCCATATGATTGCGCACTGGTGTGCGTCTGGGTCGTGACAGCGTGGCACGCGAATGTCTGTGCTGCATTGGATCAGTCTCCTTTCTTTAACAGGCAAAAGCTTTATAACCTCACTAATGCCTTGCATCGTCTATATTAGATATATAACAACGGGCGGATGCGGGCGGATGCGGTTCTGATCAAATGTTAGATCGGGTGGATTGCGGATGGTTGACGACTTTCTGATGCGGTTGCGGATGAAATAATTGCCTATCCGCGCATCTCTAATATATATATATATCAAATAAGTAAATAATTTAAATCTTTTTTTAGTTACTTTATAGAGTTTACAACCCCCTGGCGCTGTTTTGTACTATTTTTGTACTTATTTTGATTGTTATTATTTCTCAATAATTTGTAAATGTTGCGATTTATAAATAAAGGTTTATAAAATAAAAAAGACGACCATGATAAAAGGAACTTTACCTTTGCAAGCTCATTATACTATTAGAAGAACTCTATTTTAAAACGCTGTCAACCTCTAACAACCAAAAAGCTGTGAAAACGATGATGCTGTGTTCCAAATGTAAATTATTTACTTATTTGTTATATATATATATATATTGCATTCAATTTTAGTTACTTTATAGAGTTTACAACCCCCTGGCGCTGTTTTGTACTGTTTTTGTACTTATTTTGATTATTATTATTTCCCAATTGTTTGTAAATGTTGCAATTTGATGTTTTATGTGTTGTTTACTGTTTTTAATGTAACCTTGCTGCTGCCCCCTTGACCAGGTCTCCCTTGGAAAAGAGATCTTTGATCTCAATGGGATTTTTTACCTGGTTAAATAAAGGCTAAAAAAAAAAAATATATATATATATATATATATATATATATATATATATATATATATATATATATATATAAATAAATAAAGGTTTATAAAATTCTCCCAAAAAAAGACGACCATGATCAAAGGAATTTTACTTGGTTAAATAAAGGCTAAATAAAAAATAAAAAAATATTTTATAAATAAAGGTTTATAAAATTCTCCCAAAAAAAGACGACCATGATAAAATGAATTTTACCTTTGCAAGCTCATTATACTATTGGCTAAGTTTTATATTCATAATTTTAAGTTTCTCAATACCTGACCTGTTTTTTGTGCCTTTAAAGAAGAATTAGAACTCTACGTTATAACACTCTCGACCTCTAACAACCAAAAAGCTGTGAAAATGACGATGCTGTGTTCCAAATTTAAATTATTTACTTATTTTATATATATATCCATCCATCCATCCATCCATTTTCTACCGCTTATTCTCTTTGGGGTAGCGGGGGGCTCCATATATATATATATATATATATATATATATATATATATATATATATATATGTATTGCATTCTTTTTTAGTTACTTTATAGAGTTTACAACCCCCTGGTGCTGTTTTGTACTGTTTTTGTACTTATTTTGATTATTATTATTTCCCAATTGTTTGTAAATGTTGCAATTTGATGTTTTATGTGTTGTTTACTGTTTTTAATGTAACCTTGATGCTGCCCTCTTGGCCAGGTCTCCTTTGAAAAAAAGAGATCTTTGATCTCAATGGGATTTTTTACCTGGTTAAATAAAGGCTAAATAAAAAATTAAAAAAATAGTTTATAAATAAAGGTTTATAAAAATTCTCCCAAAAAAAGACGGCCATGATAAAAGGAATTTTACCTGGTTAAATAAAGGCTAAAAAAAAAAAAAAATATATAAATAAAGGTTTATAAAATTCTCCCAAAAAAAGACGACCATGATCAAAGGAATTTTACCTGGTTAAATAAAGGCTAAATAAAAAATAAATAAAAAATTATAAATAAAGGTTTATAAAATTCTCCCAAAAAAAGACGACCATGATAAAAGGAATTTTACCTTTGCAAGCTCATTATACTATTGGCTAAGTTTTATATTCATAATTTTAAGTTTCTCAATAACCGACCTGTTTTTTGTGCCTTTAAAGAAGAATTAGAACTCTACGTTATAACACTCTTGACCTCTAACAACCAAAAAGCTGTGAAAATGACGATGCTGTGTTCCAAATTTGAATGATTTACTTATTTGTTTTATATATATATATATATATATATATATATATATATATTGCATTCTATTTTAGTTACTTTATAGAGTTTACAACCCCCTGGCGCTGTTTTGTACTGTTTTTGTACTTATTTTGATTATTATTATTATTATTTCTCAATTGTTTGTAAATGTTGCAATTTATAAATAAAGGTTTATAAAATAAAAAAAGACGACCATGATAAAATTAATTTTACCTTTGTAAGCTCATTATACTATTGGCTAAGTTTTATATTCATAATTGTAAGTTTCTCAATACCCGACCTGTGTTTTGTGCCTTTAAACAAGAATTAGAACTCTACGTTAAAACATTCTCTACCTCTAACAACCAAAAAGATGTGAAAACTATGATGCTGTGTTCCAAATTTAAATTATTTACTGAACTTGTGTGAGCTTATGGCTTTACACTTTGTTATATAAATATATATTTTGCATTCTATTTTAGTTACTTTATAGAGTTTACAACCCCCAGGCGCTGTTTTGTACTGTTTTTGTACTTATTTTGATTATTATTATTATTTCTCAATTGTTTGTAAATGTTGCAATTTATAAATAAAGGTGTATAAAATAAAAAAAGACGACCATGATAAAATGAATTTTACCTTTGTAAGCTCATTATACTATTGGCTAAGTTTTATATTCATAATTGTAAGTTTCTCAATACCCGACCTGTTTTTTGTGCCTTTAAAAAAGAATTAGAACTCTACGTTAAAACACTCTCTACCTCTAACAACCAAAAAGATGTGAAAACGATGATGCTGTGTTCCAAATTTAAATTATTTACTGAACTTGTGTGAGCTTATGGCTTTACACTTTGTTATATAAATATATATTTTGCATTCTATTTTAGTTACTTTATAGAGTTTATAACCCCCTGGCGTTGTGTTGTACTGTTTTTGTACTTCTGATTATTATTATTTCTCAATTGTTTGTAAATGTTGCAATTTATAAATAAAGGTTTATAAAATAAAAAATAAAAAAGACGACCAAGATAAAATAAATGTTACCTTTGAAAGCTCATTATGCTATTGGCTAAGTTTTATATTCATAATTTTAGGTTCCTCAATACCCGACCTGTTTTTTGTGCCTTTAAAAAAGAATAAGAACTCTACTTTAAATCGCTCTCTACCTCTAACAACCAAAAAGATGTGAAAACGATGATGCTGTGCTCCAAATTTAAATTATTTACTGAACTTGTGTGAGCCTATGGCTTTACATTTTGTTATATAAATATCTATTTTGCATTCTATTTTAGTTACTTTATTGAGTTTACAACCCCCTGGCGTTGTTTTGTACTGTTTTTGTACTTATTTTCATTATTATTTATATGTATATACATGTGTGTAGATGCATATATATATATATATATATATATATATATGTGTGTGTATGTGTATATGTGTGTGTGTGTGTGTGTAAATGTACTGTATACACATATAAATAAATGTATATATTATTCACAATTACCAATTATATTGAATAATACAAAGGTCCTGAGAAGTCCTGAGTTCAAACCCGGGCTCGGGATCTTTCTGTGTGGAATTTGCATGTTCTCCCCGTGACTGCGTGGGTTCCCTCCGGGTACTCTGGCTTCCTCCCACCTCCAAAGACACGCACCTGGGGATAGGTTGATTGGCAACACTAAATGGTCCCTAGTGTGTGAATGTGAGTGTGAATGTTAGGGATGTCCCGATACAACTTTTTCACTTCCGATACGATACCGATATTGTAGCCTTGAGTATTGGCCGATACAGATATCAATACGATACGATATAGGCACAAATCATACATATATTTATTCGTTATTTTGTTGTGTGGAATGTTAGAAAAGGCTTGATAAAGTGATGTTACTGTTACTGATGTTGTAGTGTTAAAACAGAAAACAATAGTCAGCAAGAGTAGGTATAGGAAAAACTGACCCATTTATTATTAACCAATTGGTTACATAAATTTTAACCTTCAACATAAGAGTATTACCTCAACAAATCCAATAAAAACAAAATGTTATATTTAAAGTGCAAAATAACCACTAATACCAACATAATTACACAATTGAATAGAATAAATTAAAAATAAATTAGAAGACCCTGAAAAATAACCTAAATAAATCCATCCATCCATCCATCCATCTTCTTCCGCTTATCCGAGGTCGGGTCGCGGGGGCAGCAGCCTAAGCAGGGAAGCCCAGACTTCCCTCTCCCCAGCCACTTCGTCCAGCTCCTCCCGGGGGATCCCGAGGCGTTCCCAGGCCAGCCGGGAGACATAGTCTTCCCAACGTGTCCTGGGTCTTCCCCGTGGCCTCCTACCGGTCGGACATTCCCTAAACACCTCCTTAGGGAGGCGCTCAGGTGGCATCCTGACCAGATGACCGAACCACCTCATCTGGCTCCTCTCGATGCGGAGGAGCAGCGGCTTTACTTTGAGCTCCCCCCGGATGACAGAGCTTCTCACCCTATCTCTAAGGGAGAGCCCCGCCACCCGGCGGAGGAAACTCATTTCGGCCGCTTGTACCCGTGATCTTGTCCTTTCGGTCATAACCCAAAGCTCATGACCATAGGTGAGGATGGGAACGTAGATCGACCGGTAAATTGAGAGCTTTGCCTTCCGGCTCAGCTCCTTCTTCACCACAACGGATCGATACAGCGTCCGCATTACTGAAGACGCCGCACCGATCCGCCTGTCGATCTCACGATCCACTCTTCCCTCACTCGTGAACAAGACTCCGAGGTACTTGAACTCCTCCACTTGGGGCAAGATCTCCTCCCCAACCCGGAGATGGCACTCCACCCTTTTCCGGGCGAGAACCATGGACTCGGACTTGGAGGTGCTGATTCTCATCCCAGTCGCTTCACACTCAGCTGCGAACCGATCCAGTGAGAGCTGAAGATCCTGGCCAGATGAAGCCATCAGGACCAAATCATCTGCAAAAAGCAGAGACCTAATCCTGCAGCCACCAAACCGGATCCCCTCAACGCCTTGACTGCGCCTAGAAATTCTGTCCATAAAAGTTATGAACAGAATCGGTGACAAAGGGCAGCCTTGGCGGAGTCCAACCCTCACCGGAAACGTGTCCGACTTACTGCCGGCAATGCGAACCAAGCTCTGACACTGATCATACAGGGAGCGGACCGCCACAATCAGACAGTCCGAAACCCCATACTCTCTGAGCACTCCCCACAGGACTTCCCGAGGGACACGGTCGAATGCCTTCTCCAAGTCCACAAAGCACATGTAGACTGGTTGGGCAAACTCCCATGCACCCTCAAGGACCCTGCCGAGAGTATAGAGCTGGTCCACAGTTCCACGACCAGGACGAAAACCACACTGTTCCTCCTGAATCCGAGGTTCGACTATCCGGCGTAGCCTCCTCTCCAGTACACCTGAATAGACCTTACCGGGAAGGCTGAGGAGTGTGATCCCACGATAGTTAGAACACACCCTCCGGTTCCCCTTTTTAAAGAGAGGAACCACCACCCCGGTCTGCCAATCCAGAGGTACTGCCCCCGATGTCCACGCGATGCTGCAGAGTCTTGTCAACCAAGACAGCCCTACAGCATCCAGAGCCTTAAGGAACTCCGGGCGGATCTCATCCACCCCCGGGGCCTTGCCACCGAGTAGCTTTTTAACTACCTCAGCAACCTCAGCCCCAGAAATAGGAGAGCCCACCACAGATTCCTCAGGCACTGCTTCCTCATAGGAAGACGTGTTGGTGGGATTGAGGAGGTCTTCGAAGTATTCCCTCCACCGATCCACAACTTCCGCAGTCGAGGTCAGCAGAACACCATCCGCACCATACACGGTGTTGGTAGTGCACTGCTTCCCCTTCCCGAGGCGGTGGATGGTGGTCCAGAATCGCTTCGAAGCCGTCCGGAAGTCGTTTTCCATGGCTTCCCCGAACTCCTCCCATGTCCGAGTTTTTGCCTCCGCGACCGCTGAAGCCGCACACCGCTTGGCCTGTCGGTACCTGTCCGCTGCCTCAGGAGTCCCATGAGCCAAAAGAACCCGATAGGACTCCTTCTTCAGCTTGACGGCATCCCTCACCGCCGGTGTCCACCAACGGGTTCTAGGATTACCGCCACGACAGGCACCAACTACCTTGCGGCCACAGCTCCAATCAGCCGCCTCGACAATAGAGGTGCGGAACATGGTCCACTCGGACTCAATGTCCAGCACCTCCCTCGTGACATGTTCAAAGTTCTTCCGGAGGTGGGAATTGAAACTCTCTCTGACAGGAGACTCTGCCAGACGTTCCCAGCAAACCCTCACAATGCGTTTGGGCCTGCCAGGTCTGTCCGGCATCCTCCCCCACCATCGCAGCCAACTCACCACCAGGTGGTGATCGGTAGAAAGCTCCGCCCCTCTCTTCACCCGAGTGTCCAAAACATGAGGCCGCAAATCCGATGACACAACTACAAAGTCGATCATAGAACTGCGGCCTAGGGTGTCCTGGTGCCAAGTGCACATATGGACACCCTTATGCTTGAACATGGTGTTCGTTATGGACAATCCGTGACGGGCACAAAAGTCCAATAACAAAACACCACTTGGGTTCAGATCCGGGCGGCCATTCTTCCCAATCACGCCTCTCCAGGTTTCACTGTCGTTGCCAATATGAGCGTTGAAGTCCCCCAGTAGAACGAGGGAATCACCCGGGGGAGCACTCTCAAGTACTCCCTCGAGTGAATCCAAAAAGGGTGGGTACTCTGAACTGCTGTTTGGCGCGTAAGCGCAAACAACAGTCAGGACCCGTCCCCCCACCCGAAGGCGGAGGGAAGCTACCCTCTCGTCCACCGGGTTGAACTCCAACATGCAGGCTCTGAGCCGGGGGGCAACAAGAATTGCCACCCCAGCCCGTCGCCTCTCACTGCTGGCAACGCCAGAGTGGAAGAGAGTCCAGCCCCTCTCGAGAGAACTGGTTCCAGAGCCCTTGCTGTGCGTCGAGGTGAGTCCGACTATATCCAACCGGAACTTCTCTACCTCGCGCACTAGCTCAGGCTCCTTCCCCCCCAGCGAGGTGACGTTCCACGTCCCAAGAGCTAGCTTCTGTAGCCGAGGATCGGACCGCCAAGTGCCCTGCCTTCGGCTACCGCCCAGCTCACATTGCACCCGACCTCTATGGCCCCTGCTATGGGTGGTGAGCCCATTGGAGGGGGGACCCACGTTGCCTCTTCGGGCTGTGCCCGGCCGGGCCCCATGGGGACAGGCCCGGCCACCAGGCGCTCGCCATCGTGCCCCAACTCCGGGCCTGGCTCCGGAGGGGGGCCCCGGTGACCCGCGTCCGGGCGAGGGAAATCTGAGTCTCGGTTCTTGCATTTCCATAGAAGTCTTCGAGCTGCTCTTTGTCTGATCCCTCACCTAGGACCTGTTTGTCTTGGGAGACCCTACCAGGGGGCATGGAAGCCCCCGGACAACATAGCTCCTAGGATCATTGGGACACGCAAACTCCTCTACCACGTTAAGGTGGCAGCTCAGAGAGGAGCTAAACAGCAGAGTGGCGCAGCGGAAGCGTGCTGGGCCCATAACCCAGAGGTCGATGGATCGAAACCATCCTCTGCTATGATTTAGGTTTCAGGTGACTATTTGACTGGTTCTTAATTTGAAAGCAAGGCCAACACTCATTCAGACTGCAGCTGTCTTCTCTAACTCTAAATAAATCCAATTTTAAAAAAAAACAAAACAAAAAAAAAACGTTTTAAAGTGCAAACAATTCAAGTTCACTTCAGTTATTTTTTTACTGTCAGCATATGTTGGATACAACTGTGGGCAGGGACAAAAACAACAAAAACACAATATTGTCCACTGTCCAACTGCTCTAAGAAGAGTTCACAGCTCCAATTTCACTGACTGACTGTGCCCAAAACAATGTAGTAATTACTCTTAGTCTTCTCTGAAGAATAGTGTAAACACAATAAACATATCACTCTAATAACAAGAGCATAAAACAAATAATAATCAGTCAGTGCTGACTACCCTTACTACTCCTCCTCCTCCTTCTCCACTTTCTGCAGTCCGAGCATAATGTGAAGATTTTTTTTTAAGAAGATAAGCATTTCGGCATGCTGTGCTGTCAGCCTGCTCCTGTGCTCCTCAATGATAATTGACGCTGTGCTGAAGAGCCTTTCACTCTCCACACTCGTGCAGGGAGCACAGAGGAATTTAGCTGCTGAAGCGAGCCAGAGGTTTGTTGCTTCGCCTTGCTGCTCTCGCGAAAATCCTCATGTTCTTTTTTTGTGGTGTTTTTTCAAATGTGCGATGAGGTTGCTTGTATTGAACCTTCCCGGTTCTGTCCCTCCACGGGACACTTGCGCCTGACAAATGTTGCATTTAGCGGCAACGTCTTTGTCCGAGTTTAGGTTAAAATACTTCCACACAGCCGACATCACTACACTTTGCTGCAAGCACACGCGTTGTCGTTGTTGTGATCACGTGGGCTGTGCATGCTGGATCAGAGACGCTCTTCTTCCGCGGCCGGCACCAACGTTAATTAAGGGGCATTGCCGCCACCTACTGTGTTGGAGTGTGATCAAACCAGAGTCACCTATTATAGACGTGCTGCAGCGGTAAATGGACAGCTTATATCGGAGCGCTTATATCGGAGTTTTTAGATTCAGTCCGATAAAATCCGATATTCACTTTTTTGGCTAATATCGGACTGATTCCCGATATCAATATCGGACGGATCGGGACATCCCTAGTGAATGTTGTCTATCTATCTGTGATGAGGTGGCGACTTTTTCAGGGTCTACACCGTCTTCCGCCCGAATGCAGCTGAGATAGGCTCCAGCACCCCCCGCGACCCCAAAAAGGGACAAACTGTAGAAAATGGATGGATGGAAAATTATTGGCAGCATTGTTGCGTGAGCAAGTGAGTGTACCTGCTGCTCTGATTGACATGTGTGATTATCCCTCCAGGCATAGATTTCAAGATCAGGACAATAGAGCTCGAGGGCAAGAAGATCAAGTTGCAGATATGGTGAGATTGTCTTCATTCCTCACTGTTTTGATGATGTTAGATGGTGATTACTTATCAAGCAAGAAACGATTGCCTCAAGAACCATCTGTTTCACTTTCTGTCTCAGCTAGGGATGTCCCGATCCAGGTTTTTGCACTTCCGATCCGATACCGATACTGACCGATACCGATACTGGCCTATCCGAGCATGTATTAAAGTTTAAAGTTATTTAGCCTTTTTAGTTGTCAGAATCATGTTGAAAAGGGTTTTAGTACTCTTGATAACAACTAGCCAGCTGAATTAGGGGAGTATGAATAATACACAATGGTTGGTAACAAGAAACTGACCTGTTTATTCAAGGATAAACACAAAATAGACAAAATTATACATGACAAACAGAAATGGCATCATTGAAACTAGGGCTGGGCGATATGGCCTTTTTTTTAATATTGCGATATTTTAAGGCCATATTGCGATACACGATATATATCTCAATGTTTTGCCTTAGCCTTGAATGAACACTTGATGCATATAATCACAGCAGTATGATGATTCTATGTGTTTTGATTGATTGATTGAGACTTTTATTAGTAGGTTGCACAGTGAAGTACATATTCCGTACAATTGACCACTAAATGGTAACACCCGAATAAGTTTTTCAACTTGTTTAAGTCGGGGTTGATTCATGATACAGATATATACTATCAGATATATACTATCATCATAATATCATCACACAAGATAATCACATTGAATTATTTACATTATTTATAATCCAGGGTATGGAGGGTGTGTAAGTGTCAAAAAGACAGCCAAAAGAGTTTGATATGAGAATAAATCTAAAGTTAAAATATAGGGTAGAAATGCACCCATTTGCAGGAAATGTAGTCTTGATTTAAAACATTTTCTTTCAAGGCTTGCATGTCTACATTAAAACATTCTTCTTCATACTGCATTAATATATGCTACTTTTAAACTTTCATGCAGAGAAGGAAATCACAACTAAAAAAATCCCTAATTTTTTCATACGGTGTTGATCTGGAAATTTTTGCCTCGGCATTTTGATGGTGTGGGCGTGTGGCACCGAATGGAGATAAGCGTCTCGACAGACGTTACAATATTTGAACAATGATGACGAAAACGGTTTTCTCTGTCGTGTCCGTGTGTCGAAAATTGTTATGCGATTATTTTTTTATTTGATGTTGTGCGTGGCATAGATTTGCCGTGCGCAGAGGACGCTTGAGCAGTGCGTAGAGGGAACGTTGGTCGCACGGCTGCGCTAGCATCACAGATAACGTTAGCCATGCTGCTACCTCTCTGCTCGGGGAGGACGTATACGTATGTGACGTATGACGTGACAGTATGTGACGTATGACGTGACAGTATGTGACATGTGTAAGAAGGTGCGCTTGCTGTCTGTGAGAGGGAGACACAGAAAAGAGTGAGAAGAGCCTGTCGTGTAATGCCAGCAGCTAAAAGCAACTGCGTGAGAATCCACAGACCTGTGGATGTGTTGAAGGTGTGCTGGAAAATGCGGAACGGAAATTAGGGAGCAGCAGAAAAGTGGAATGTATTATTTAAATCGGTGCGTTGGAAAACACAGACCGGAGTTTTTTCTTTAAACTGGATCTGGATCGGCATTTTCCCATGCCTTGCCGATACGCATTTTTTGGCAAATATCGGCGGCCGATCCGATCCAAATATCGGATCGGGACATCCCTAGTCTCAGCTAATTTATGTGTACAGCAATAAAAGTTTGCAGCAACATTTCAATACCAGTCTCTTTATGAATTCTCCTTTAAACAAACTTTATTCATGACCTTCCTTAATAGCTTATTGATTCTAAATTCTAGAGTTCCTGTTGTTTTTCCAGGGATACAGCCGGCCAGGAGCGCTTCCGTACAATCACAACAGCCTACTACAGAGGCGCAATGGTGACTATCCAGCATATGTTAGTGTAGCCGTCCTATCTGAGCTCCATTGAGGACATTTTGCGTCGTCCTTTACAGGGAATCATGCTGGTGTACGACATCACAAATGAGAAGTCCTTTGATAATATCAAGAACTGGATAAGGAACATAGAAGAGGTATGAATCTACTTTACATTCTCACTTTCTTTAAATGTGTGTTTTGAATGGGACACTGAAAGCATCTTGGGCCGTTCCAGCACGCGTCATCTGATGTCGAGAAGATGGTTCTTGGCAATAAATGTGACATCAACGACAAGCGACAGGTATCTAAAGAGCGAGGGGAAAAGGTGAGAAGCATTCCTGAAACTTTTAATGTTGGGTAGGCCAAAAACACATCCTGACACGTTCCCCATTAATCTTCTTGCAGCTTGCTTTAGAGTACGGCATCAAGTTCATGGAGACCAGCGCCAAGGCTAACATCAATGTGGAGACTGTAGGTTACGTTATATATTATATAGGATGATGATAATAACACTGTCTTTTTGTCCTTTAAAGGCCTTTTTGACACTTGCGAGGGACATCAAATCCAAAATGGACACAAAAATGGTAAGAGGCAGGCATTTGAAATGTCTACGAAAACACGAACATTTGCGTTTCTAAACACTCATATTGGCGTCGAAATATCAGTTCTGCATTTTTAAATGAAATATCAACAAAAATACGATCGAAACAAAATTTGTTGAACGCTGGCCTCAGCCGCAGGCACTCGCTGTTCCTCTTCCCTAAACGCTGCACGTAGTTGCAGGTCGGGGAGACGATCAGGAGCACCAAAACAATCTCGCTCGTAGGCTTGGGCGATATGACCTAAAATTAAAATCTGTGATTTTTTCACACAAAAACTTGATTAACGATTTTTTTCCATGTATTTATTTTTTTTAAGAAACCAATGAGTACAAATGACAAAGGTAATTCAAAACAAGTATTACTTTTATGTAGAGATGTCTGATAATATTGGACTGCCGATATTATCGGTCGATAAATGCTTTAAAATGTCCATCCATCCATCAATCCATCCATCTTCTTCCGCTTATCCGAGGTCGGGTCGCGGGGGCAGCAGCCTAAGCAGGGAAGCCCAGACTTCTCTCTCCCCAACCACTTCGTCCAGCTCTTCCTGTGGGACCCCAAGGCGTTCCCAGGTCAGCCGGGAGACATAGTCTTCCCAACGTGTCCTGGGTCTTCCCCGCGGCCTCCTACCGGTCGGACGTGCCCTAAACACCTCCCTAGGGAGGCGTTCGGGTGGCATCCTGACCAGATGCCCGAACCACCTCATCTGGCTCCTCTCGATGTGGAGGAGCAGCGGCTTTACTTTGAGCTCCCCCCGGATGGCAGAGCTTCTCACCCTATCTCTAAGGGAGAGCTCCGCCACCCGGCGGAGGAAACTCATTTCGGCCGCATGTACCCGTGATCTTGTCCTTTCGGTCATAACCCAAAGCTCATGACCATAGGTGAGGATGGGAACGTAGATCGACCGGTAAATTGAGAGCTTTGCCTTCCGGCTCAGCTCCTTCTTCACCACAACGGATTGATACAGCGTCCGCATTACTGAAGACGCCGCACCGATCCGCCTGTCGATCTCACGATCCACTCTTCCCTCACTCGTGAACAAGACTACCGAGGTACTTGAACTCCTCCACTTGGGGCAAGATCTCCTCCCCAACCCGGAGATGGCACTCCACCCTTTTCCGGGCGAGAACCATGGACTCGGACTTGGAGGTGCTGATTCTCATCCCAGTCGCTTCACACTCGGCTGCGAACCGATCCAGTGAGAGCTGAAGATCCTGGCCAGATGAAGCCATCAGGACCACATCATCTGCAAAAAGCAGAGACCTAATCCTGCAGCCACCAAACCAGATCCCCTCAACGCCTTGACTGCGCCTAGAAATTCTGTCCATAAAAGTTATGAACAGAATCGGTGACAAAGGGCAGCCTTGGCGGAGTCCAACCCTCACTGGAAACGTGTCCGACTTACTGCCGGCAATGCGGACCAAGCTCTGGCACTGATCATACAGGGAGCGGACTGCCACAATCAGACAGTCCGATACCCCGTACTCTCTGAGCACTCCCCACAGGACTTCCCGAGGGACACGGTCGAATGCCTTCTCCAAGTCCACAAAACACATGTAGACTTTAAAATGTAATATCGGAAATTATCGGTATCGGTTTCAAAAAGTAAAATGTATGACTTTTTAAAACGCAGCTGTACGGAGTGGTACACGGACGTAGGGAGAAATACAGAGCAGTTGCGTCTCCCAGTCATACTTGCCAACCCTCCCGATTTTCCCGGGAGACTCCCGAATTTCAGTGCCCCTCCCGAAAATCTCCCGGGGCAACCATCCATCCGAACTTCTTCCGATTTCCACCCAGACAACAATGTTTGGGGCATGCCTTAAAGGCACTGCCTTTGCGTGCCGGCCCAATCACATAATATCTACGGCTTTTCACACAAGTGAATGCAAGCCATACTTGGTCAACAGCCATACAGGTCACACTGAGGGTGGCCGTATAAACAACTTTAACACTGTTACAAATATGCGCCACACTGTGAACCCACACCAAACAAGAATGACAAACACATTTCGGGAGAACATCCGCACCGTAACACAACTTAAACACAACAGAACAAATACCCAGAACCCCTTGCAGCACTAACTCTTCCGGGACGCTACAATATACACACTCCGCCCACCTCAACCTCCTCATGCTCTCTCAGAGAGAGCATGTCCCAAATTCCAAGCTGCTGTTTTGAGGCATGTTAAAAAAAATAATGCACTTTGTGACTTCAATAATAAATATGGCAGTGCCATGTTGGCATTTTTTTCCATAACTTGAGTTGATTTATTTTGGAAAACCTTGTTCCATTGTTTAATGCATCACAACAAAATTAGGCATAATAATGTGTTAATTCCTCGACTGTATATATCGGTATCGGTTAATATCGGAATCGGTAATTAAGAGTTTGACAATATCGAATATCGGCAAAAAAGCCATTATCGGACATCTCTACTTTTATGTGATCAAAAGCTAGTAGTTTGAAATGACACTGCATACACTGCATCTTACTCTTAGCCAAAATCACATTTGAATGTTATCTTTAGACCAGATATAAATTGTACTTTTATGCAATTATTTTCAAATAACTAAATTAAGAGCGTCCCCTGGGAGATGATACTTTTGCTTGAATAAAATTATTTTACAAATACAAATGTAGCATTGTACATGGCATGAAAAAAAATTATAATCTTCAACATTGAGATTAATAAAGTGTAAACTTAAAACTTGTCTTGAATAAAATATTTCTGTAAATAAAAATGTCGCATTGCACTTTGCATGCTAATAAACTCCAATAAATCAATAAAGGTACCAACAATCATTAAATAGTAATAAAAATCAATCAGATCAATAAACTGCAAACTTAAAACTTCTGTTTTGAATAAAATACTACTGTAAATAAAAATGTAGTATTGTACTTTGTATGCAAATAATCATGTAAAAATTGAGATGACTATATAGTTTTAGTAAGTGGATAAACGCAGGCTTTTTCCCGAAGTATCCTGGCCTCATTGTTAAGAATGTACTGATGTTAAAGACAATGTACACTTCATTGCACATGTAATTTATCACTATATTGATGATTAAATGTGTTAGAATTCCACAAAAGAGCTGTCCGGTTTGGATGTGCCGAGCGACTGCTTTAGTGATGGCTTTGCACACTGTTCTAGTACCAAGTCTACAATGTAGCACCTAGTGTAAATGATTTCCCCACAGTAAGCGGCTTTTTAGGTGGAGTTTGTTGTTGTGGCTATCTTAAGAGTTGCATTTCCCGCATTCGGCTCGATACTGTTTCAGATGCTGGAATAAGTTAGTTGTGCTTCTGCCTTTGACAGTCAAGGCATGAACGTAACAATCAACATTTTGTATTCTATCATTAATAAGCAAAGTAAGTAGTAGTGTCCAAACACTGAAGTGTTGCAGATATTTGACACCACACATAGCTCCACCTCCTCTGAAGTCATGCAGGCTCCTGCAGCAAGGCATTCAATGAATTGCTGTTGCGACACCCAGTGGACACATGTAGAATGGCAGTTTATTTCATTCAAAAATTTCAGCTCATTTTTCTACTTGGCAAAACTTGTCTCACGGGCTGGATAAAACCTGTGTGCCCACCTGATTGGGCCTGAGGGTCCTACGTTTGACAGCCCTGTTCTAGAGTATTTAATAGTAACACTTACCCAAAGGTGTGTGGCTACATTGCCTAATTAGAAATGTTTTCTGAGTTCTTTGCATGCATTTACATAACATTTTTAACGATAATAATGTTAGTAAATGATCTACTAAAAAACCCACAAACCATTCTGTGGTACATTACATGGGACATGTAAGTGTCAAAAGGACACCCAAAAGAGGTTGATTGATGAGAATAAATCTAAAGGTAAAAAATAGTGTAGAAATTGCAGGGAATGTAGTCTTGATTTTCAATGTTTTATTTTGGGGTTTGTGTGGCAGCACTTTGTGCTGACAAACATTTTCCTCACATCCCTGAAGGACTGTGTGACTGAGACTAAACATTTTGTGCATTGCACATTATGCTGCTGATTATTTCATGTTTAGTTTGTGGATTTTTGACTTTTTTTCAGTAAACAAATAAATCTTTACTATAGCACTTTACCAGCGCACGCAGCATGTCATTTTTTTACGATTATTTAGAGTAATCCCCCGTTTTTTGCGTATAATTGGTATCAGATATGACCTCCTTCGCTAATAAAAGCGTCAAAAGTGAAGGTGCTGTAAGCTAGAGGCTAACTACATAGCTAAATTGCGAGCTCAGTTGTCTAGCAACCACAAGTGAGTTTGGACACATTTAAAGCCTTTCTGATCACACCAAATGATCTCTAAGACACGCTAACACAGCAAGGACGTAATGTACAGCAATTATGGAAATAAATTCACCAGAAGTGCCGCGAGCCTCGAAACTCTTTGAAATGGCTGTGCCCACGTGCACAGGAAGTGATGTCATCCATATGGCTTGCAGTGGTACACAAAATGAATTAATTAATAAATGAAGCGTTCATACGCCGGGACATGGTCCGGACACAGAGGCATACTTTGCGCAATGTAAACGATCGTAAACGGAAAAAAACGACGCAAATAGAGGCGTTTGTGAATCGAGGTTCCACTGTACTAGCCTTGAGTGTGTTCCACTTGCCGGTAGCTGAAGGATCGTCCATGCGTCATTGCTCTGGCGGTCAATGAGGCGTCCAGCATCGCCACGACGTGGAAATACTTCCTCACATCCTGTGGAATTCTTCTCTGTTGGAAATTGGCTTTCATGTGATGAAACCACAGGCTACAGGTTCTGCTAAAAGTCTGTCATCCTGATTGTCCGGTGAAGACAGCGCCAACATTATGTCGTTAGCACACTGCAAAAAGTCAGTGTTCAAAAACAAGAAAAACAAAACAAAAATTAGGGGTATTTTACTTGAACTAAGGAAAATTATCTGCCAATAGAACAAGAGCATTTGGCTTGTCAAGACTTTCCAAAACAGGTAAAATTAGCTAACCTCAATGAACCCCAAAATACCTTAAAATAAGTATATTCTCACTAATAACAAGTGCACTTTTCTTGGTAGAAAAAAAAAGAGACCTTTTTTCTCAATATGTTGAAATATATTCTTAAATTAAGTACGGTAAATGCTAGTGTCATTATCTTGACATAGTGATATGCGCCCGGCATTACATTTCTTGAAACCAGCAAACTTAAACTAAAAACTAGTTTATTTTTCTTAATGGAAAGGCAACAAGGCAACCGCTTGTTACTCTCGGGGTCTCCTAGCCGCTCAGGCAAATCATATTGTTAAAAAATGCTTTTTTCCATCGATAACATGACATCATCGCGCCAAGTGCGTGCTCTTTCAGTCAATTAGTGCACGAGGAATATATATATATATATATATATATATATACGGTATATATATATATGTATATATATGTCTTAATAAGGTTATCCAAAAAATAGTGCTCGATACCGTAGTAGAGCGCAATATATGTATGTGTGGGAAAAAAATCACAAGACTATTTCATCTCTACAGGCCTGTTTCATGAGGGGGGGTACCCTCAATCTCCTGACGATTGAGGGTACCCCCCCTCATGAAACAGGCCTGTAGAGATGAAATAGTCTTGTGATTTTTTTCCCACACATACATATATGTATATATATGTATATATACAGGTAAAAGCCAGTAAATTAGAATATTTTGAAAAACTTGATTTATTTCAGTAATTGCATTCAAAAGGTGTAACTTGTACATTATATTTATTCATTGCACACAGACTGATGCATTCAAATGTTTATTTCATTTAATTTTGATGATTTGAAGTGGCAACAAATGAAAATCCAAAATTCCGTGTGTCACAAAATTAGAATATTACTTAAGCCTAATACAAAAAAGGGATTTTTAGAAATGTTGGCCAACTGAAAAATATGAAAATGAAAAATATGAGCATGTACAATACTCAATACTTGGTTGGAGCTCCTTTTGCCTCAATTACTGCGTTAATGCGGCGTGGCATGGAGTCGATGAGTTTCTGGCACTGCTCAGGTGTTATGAGAGCCCAGGTTGCTCTGATAGTGGCCTTCAACTCTTCTGCGTTTTTGGGTCTGGCATTCTGCATCTTCCTTTTCACAATACCCCACAGATTTTCTATGGGGCTAAGGTCAGGGGAGTTGGCGGGCCAATTTAGAACAGAAATACCATGGTCCGTAAACCAGGCACGGGTAGATTTTGCGCTGTGTGCAGGCGCCAAGTCCTGTTGGAACTTGAAATCTCCATCTCCATAGAGCAGGTCAGCAGCAGGAAGCATGAAGTGCTCTAAAACTTGCTGGTAGACGGCTGCGTTGACCCTGGATCTCAGGAAACAGAGTGGACCGACACCAGCAGATGACATGGCACCCCAAACCATCACCCAACCATGCAAATTTTGCATTTCCTTTGGAAATCGAGGTCCCAGAGTCTGGAGGAAGACAGGAGAGGCACAGGATCCACGTTGCCGGAAGTCTAGTGTAAAGTTTCCACCATCAGTGATGGTTTGGGGTGCCATGTCATCTGCTGGTGTCGGTCCACTCTGTTTCCTGAGATCCAGGGTCAACGCAGCCGTCTACCAGCAAGTTTTAGAGCACTTCATGCTTCCTGCTGCTGACCTGCTCTATGGAGATGGAGATTTCAAGTTCCAACAGGACTTGGCGCCTGCACACAGCGCAAAATCTACCCGTGCCTGGTTTACGGACCATGGTATTTCTGTTCTAAATTGGCCCGCCAACTCCCCTGACCTTAGCCCCATAGAAAATCTGTGGGGTATTGTGAAAAGGAAGATGCAGAATGCCAGACCCAAAAACGCAGAAGAGTTGAAGGCCACTATCAGAGCAACCTGGGCTCTCATAACACCTGAGCAGTGCCAGAAACTCATCGACTCCATGCCACGCCGCATTAACGCAGTAATTGAGGCAAAAGGAGCTCCAACCAAGTATTGAGTATTGTACATGCTCATATTTTTCATTTTCATACTTTTCAGTTGGCCAACATTTCTAAAAATCCCTTTTTTGTATTAGCCTTAAGTAATATTCTAATTTTGTGACACACGGAATTTTGGATTTTCATTTGTTGCCACTTCAAATCATCAAAATTAAATGAAATAAACATTTGAATGCATCAGTCTGTGTGCAATGAATAAATATAATGTACAAGTTACACCTTTTGAATGCAATTACTGAAATAAATCAAGTTTTTCAAAATATTCTAATTTACTGGCTTTTACCTGTATATACATATACATACAGACAGACAGACAGACAGCCCGGCCCCCAGCCACATTTTTTTAATTGTAATTTTGAAGAATTTACCTGAATGTGCATGAACTATTTCTGTTCAAAATGTCACATTTCAAATGTTTAAATATTAACTGTCCGTTTATTGTACTGTGCCAACTGTACTAATATATGAGTACGTATTTTCTCTTATTTCATTGAAAATAAAACCGCAAAGTCCATTTGGCTGTCATCTGTTTTAATTATGAGACACAATTGTGTCAAAGTCATGATTTTTTTGTTCATGCTTGAAATAAGAAATTATTACTTTGAAAAAGCAGTTTTATACTCGTGAGTGTTGATGACACCGCTTTGCAACAGTTGATATTCTAGTTCCAAGCATGTTTTACTCAGTTTCGGTCATAAAATCTCAGCAACAAGTTGTAATATCTTACTGAGATCATTTAGGACCAAAACCCTTAAAACAAGTAAAACACTCTAACATAAAATCTGCTTAGTGAGAAGAATTATCTTATCAGACAGAAAATAAGCAAATATCACCTTTTATTTGAGATATTTCATCTTACTTAGATTTCAGTTTTTGCAGTGCATTGAGCAGCACCAGGTTCCGCTGTTGTCGTTGGACATCGCCTACATGAATTGGTCAGCAGTGTGGGACGTGTTATTGATGAGGCAAGAGTCCAAGTTAAATATGAGGTGCTTCAACACTTATACTCTCCACTTAACATGGAAAACACAAACCGTTCCCCTTAACCCAGAAGCGGAAGTCCCGCTTGTTGAAGCGTTGATGTGATGGCCACAAAATTATAGAAATGAAAACAAATACTGTACCGTGTTCGCTTGGCACTTTGCGGTTTACTTAAAGTGGCCTCAGTAAATCGCAGTTTTAAGGTTCCATTAAGTACTTTGAGATTTGAGTACTCATTCAAGTTTCATGTTAAAATGACCTCGATTTTAGTGCAGGAAGTTTTTATAAATGTGTACGGAGGGATTATAAAGATGTTAAATGCATATTATATGGGACAGATCAAACATTTATTATTGTTGCAACTGAATGATAACCTTCTTTGTTTGTGTGATTTATGACACCACCTTTTTTGTTGCTCTTAGATCTGTTGAATCAAATATATTTTATTTTACTACATTCAGTTTTATATTGCTTAGGTGCCAAATTGTTGGTATCAATGTAGTGTACAAAAAATCTTGGGTACAAAAACATTTTATTCATAATTTGTATAAAATGTCCTAATTTAAAGGGGAACTGCACGTTTTTTTATTTTTATTTTGCCTATCATTCCCAATAAATATGTGAGACAAGAACACATATTTCGGAATACATCCTCATCCTTCTTCTATCCAGGTGAGAGCTATGATTTATGATCTATAATAATCTTCCACAAGCAAGGAAGGATGTCAAAATAGGCACACAAGCTTGTGATCACGGCGCTTCTATAAAGAGTTTGTCTGCGTTAGCGCTTATGACAATATCACTAATACGTGCTTAAAATTCAAAATGTAAATGGAGTATTGTTGGCGGGTTTTGGATGGTTTATTGGCAGGATAGAGGACTTTTCATTGGCTTTAATGTAAGCAGACTTTTATTTGAGTTACAATTAGAGATGTCCGATAATATCGGGCTGCCGATATTATCGGCCGATAAATGCTTTAAAATGTAATATCGGAAATTATCGGTATTTGTTTCAAAAAGTAAAATGTATGACTTTTTAAAACCCAGGTACATGGACGTAGGGAGAAGTACAGAGCGCCAATAACCCTTAAAGGAACTATCTTTGCGTGCCCGCCCAATCACATAATACCTACAGCTTTTCACACACACAAGTGAATGCAATACTTGGTCAACAGCCATACAGGTCACACTGAGGGTGGCCGTATAAACAACTTTAACACTGTTACAAATATGTGCCACACTATGAACCCACACCAAACAAGAATGACAAACACATTTCGGGAGAACATCCGCACCATAACACAACATAAACACAACAGAACAAATACCCAGAACCCCTTGCACCACTAACTCTTCCGGGACGCTACAATATACACCCCCCCCCACCCCCCCCCCCACCCCCCCACCTCAACCTCCTCATCTCCCAAATTCCAAGCTGCTGTTTTGAAGCATGTTAAAAAAAAACCAATGCACTTTGTGACTTCAATAATAAATATGGCAGTGCCATGTTGGCATTTTTTTCCATAACTTGAGTTGATTTATTTTGGAAAACCTTGTTACATTGTTTAATGCATCCAGCGGGGCATCACAACAAAATTAGGCATAATAGTGTGTTAATTCCACGACTGTACATATCGGTATCGGTCGATATCGGAATCGATAATTAAGAGTTGGACAATATCGGATATCGGCAAAAAAGCCATTATCGGACATCTCTAGTTACAATGCATTTAAAAAATAAACATCAGCCGTCATGTCTCTCATAATCATATTTCCGGGAGACTCCCGAAATTCAGCGCCTCTCCCGAAAACCTCCCGGGACAAATTTTCTCCCGAAAATCTCCCAAAATTCAGGCGGACTCAGGTCCTCCACTATATAAAAAAGCGTACCTGCCCAATCACGTTATAACTATAGAATGATGGAGGGCGAGTTCTTGGTTTCTTATGTGGGTTTATTGTTAGGCAGTTTCATTAACGTCCTCCCGGCATGGCAACAACACACTACAACAGCAGTCACTTTTTTGTATACCGTTAAGCAGTTCGTCTGCTGTAAACAGCAATGTTGTGACACTCTTAAACAGGACAATACTGCCATCTAGTGCATTTGATGAAAGCACTTTTGTGCGTGCCACACATCAATGCATCATCAGAGAGGGTGTTCAGCATGGTTCGAAAAATAGTGACAGAGAATAGAACAAGGATGGACAATTCAACCCTTAACTCAACAATGAGTAGATGAGTGTTATGTGTGTGTATATGTGTAAATAAATGAACACTGAAATTCAAGTATTTATTATATATATATATATATATATATATATATATATACATATATATATATATATAAATAATAAAAAAAAATATATATATAATAAAATTAAAAAAAAAAAAAAAAAATATATATATATAGCTAGAATTCACTGAACATCAAGATTTCTTATATATATATATATATATATATATATTATATATATGAAATACTTGACTTGGTGAATTCTAGCTGTAAATATACTCCTCCCCTTTTAGCCACGCCCCAACCACGCCCCCGTCCCACCCCGACCATGCCCACCCCCCTCCCCCCACCTCCTGAAATCGGAGGTCTCAAGGTTGGCAAGTATGCTCATAATGATTGTGAACAGTAAGCATCCATCCATCCATTTTCTACCGCTTAAAAACTGCAGTTCTCCTTTAAATTAATCAGAACAAACGTAAAGCGCATTTGGTGGCAATTCACATTGAATAATGTGCATTTTCAGATGCTTAAATTGTTTAGAATTCTGCCAATCATGTGACACCTCAATAGTTTTGTCTCAATCCAATATGTGACTCAGCTGGAAACTTTTAGGTACCTGTGTGACAAATGCTAAGTTGTGTGCTGTTTGAGTGTCAGCGCTCATATTTCTGAGCTGTTGTGTTGCTTTTCCTCAGGAGGGGAACATGCCGCAGGGGAGCAGTCAAGGAGTCAAGATCTTAGAGCCCCGCAAAAAGACCAGCTTCTTTCACTGTAGCCTCCTCTGAGGACCCTTTTTTTCCGAGGCCTTTTTAGAACTCGCTCCATCCAAATAGATCTGCGCTCACTCGCCGTGAGCCCTTCCTCTCCTTTTCCTTTCTCGCTCCTCATCCTTGTGGACTTCTTCCCTTCTAGTCTTCACAGTGAAGGACTCTCCCTCGATTGTCCTCTTCTAAGCGCTTCCAGTGGTGCGTCTGTAGGGGATTCTTTGTGGACCAGAACAACCAGGGGATTGCCCACGTCGCACGAACGCAGGCTTGTACTGATGTTTGCTTCCTTGTTTGTCTGTCATGCATCACACGATCGCGAGCACAGCCATCGGAGGGTTACTCCTTTGGATTTTTGGGAGAGGAATCATACAAGCTTATTTTTAGGAGAGCTTCGTTTTGCCAGAAACTGACAAGCTTAAACTGCCGAAATGCACATGTTTACTTTCATTTTACATTCAAATAGTGTATAATGCAGGGGCTTTCTGTCTGGCCTGTGCTTGACAATCATTTCACTTAATCTAACATGAATTGATCTCATATTTAAAAAAACAAACAAAAAGCAGCCTCATAGTTGCCGTTTACGTAAGCATTTTTCAAGATTTTTTTAAATTTTTTATTCGGTGTCAAGCTAAATGACATTTCTGGCAACTCGTCCCCCTTCAGCTCTCCTGGCACTTTACACAGTAGCTCTTGTTTTGTGCATCGATTCCAACTTGCAATACATTTCCATGGCGTCACTTTGGGAACCGTTTGGGAGAAAATTAGGTTTTACTGCCAGTGACGCCAGTATTTGACTGACAACCTCGCCCTTTGCATTCATGCCTCAACATTTGTATTGTCTATTTATAAGAAGCTCTTTTTTATATGGTGTTATTTGTACAGTAGAATTTATTTGGCTTTATCCGCAACAACTGACTTAAAGGCGTTAGTACTGTTCACAATCAGGCTTAGTAGTCAGTATTTCAAGGAAGGTGCACAAGTTTCAACACAGCAGCTCTGCCAACCTTCCATTAACGTCAAAGCGACCCTGTTTGTCCCTTAAAAAGTGCACCTAATCACTCAGTAGTCCTTTTCTGCCAATCTCCGCTTGTTTAGTTTTTTGTCGCCGTCTCATTTTTTCTTTCCGGAACCAACAAGTCATTTCAGACCTTGTGACCTCCGTGTCCATTTGTCTTAATAACTCAATTGGTCCGGTAAGCTATGCATCATGTACCTTGGACCTTTTGTATGTGCTTTTATGAATGTCCTCCTTTTGAGCCAAAAACAGGACCGTCCTTCTGTATAGGAAAAAAACAACTATTTCAATGCAATCAATCTAACATTTTGGGTTAGTGATGCACTTTCCTTCCCTTTCTTTGTATCACTTGAACTCCTATTGCTTTGCACAAAGCGATTACCGTATTTTTCGGATTATAAGTCGCACCGGCCGAAAATGCATAATAAAGAAGGAAAAAAACATATATAAGTCACACTGGAGTATAAGTCGCATTTATTGGGGACATTTATTTGACAAAACCCAACACCAAGAGTAGACATTTGAAAGGCAATTTAAAATAAATAAAAAATAGTGAACAACAGGCTGAATAAGTGTACGTTATATGAGGCATAAATAACCAACTGAGAACGTGCCTGGTATGTTAACGTAACATATTATGGTAAGAGTCATTCAAATAACTATAACATATAGAACATGCTATACGTTTACCAAACAATCTGTCACTCCTAATCGCTAAATCCCATGAAATCTTATACGTCTAGTCCAGGGGTCAGCAACCTTTACCAGTCAAAGAGCCATTTTGACCAGTTTCACAAATTAAAGAATACAATGGGAGCCACAAAAATCCTTTGAAATTTAAAATTAAATAACACCACATACAAAGTTTTTTTTTTTGTTGCTTTGTGCTATGTATAAACCAAAGGTCTCAGACACGCGGCCCACACCTTACTATGAAATTTGAATGTTAGTGCGGCCCGCGGGTTTTATATGAATGGCGCTTGGCAGCGTCATACTTGTCAACACTCCCGATTTTTCCGGCAGACTACCAATTTCAGGACAACTATTCTCTCGGACGTGCCGTGATGGTACAGCATTTAGCGCCCACTGCAACCAGTGTGCCGGCCCAGCCACAAGTTGTATGGGGCTTCTGCTTGCCAACGTAAGTGACAGCAAGGCATACTTGGTCAACAACCACACATGTTAAACTGACGGTGGCGGTATAAAAAACTTTAAGACTCTTACTAATAATGCGCCACACTGTGAACCCACACCAAACAAGAATGACAAACACATTTCGGGAGAACATCTGCACTTTAACACAACATAAACACAACAGAACAAATACCCAGAATCCCATGGAGCCCTGACTCTTCCGGGCTACATTATACACCCCGCTACCAAACCCCGCCCACCTCAACCGCACGGGGGGTTGATGTGTGAGGGAGCAGGGTTGGGGTGGGGGCAGGGTTTGGTGGTAGCAGGGGTGTATAATGTAGCCCGGAAGAGTCAGGGCTGCATGGGATTCTGGGTATTTATTCTGTTGTGTTTATGTTGTGTTAAAGTGCAGATGTTCTCCCGAAATGTGTTTGTCATTCTTGTTTGGTTTTGGTTCAAAGTGTGGCGCATTATTAGTAAGAGTATTAAAGTTGTTTTATATGGCCACTGTCAGTGTAATCTGTGTGGCTGTTGATCAAGTATGCCTTGCTGTCACTTATGTGTGCAAGCCGAAGATGCATATAATAAGAGTCTGGGCTGGCATGCTGTTTATACAGATTGTAGAGGGCGCTTTATACTGTACCATCATGGCATATCCTTATTATTATAGTAAGGGTGATAATCGGAGAATATTAATCCCGGGAGTTTTCTGCGAGAGGCACTGAAATTCGGAAGTCTCCCGGGAAAATCAGGGGGGTCGACAAGTATGCAGCTGAGCCGCATCAGAGTGATCAAAGAGCCGCATGCGGCTCCGGAGCCGCGGGTTGCCGACCCCTTGTCTAGTCTCTTACGTGAATGAGCTAAATAATATTATTTAATATTTTACGGTAATGTGTTAATAATTTCACACATAAGTCGCTCCTGAGTATAAGTCGCACCCCCGGCCAAACTATGAAAAAAAACTGCGACTTATAGTCCGAAAAATACGGTATGTCAGCTGTTTTGGGCGCGTTCACGTTTGGTTCAGTTGAACGCAACTCTGGTACGTTTGTTCTACTAGTATTTTTCGAAGTATAAGTTGCTCCGGAGTATACGGTAAGTTGCACCGGCCGAAAATGCATAAGAAAGAAGGGAAAAAACATATATAAGTCGCACTGGAGTATAAGTCGCATTTTTTGGGGAAGTTTATTTCATAAAAGCCAACACCAAGAATAGACATTTGAAAGGCAATTTAAAATAAATAAAGAATAGTGAACAACAGGCTGAATAAGTGTACGTTATATGAGGCATAAATAACCAACTGGTATGTTAACGTAACATATTATGGTAAGAGTCATTCAAATAACTATAACATATAGAACATGCTATATGTTTACCAAACAATCTGTCACTCCTAATCGCTAAATCCCATGAAATCTTATACGTCTAGTCTCTTACGTGAATGAGATAAATAATATTATTTGATATTTTACTCTAATGTGTTAATAATTTCACACATAAGTCGCTCCTGAGTATAAGTCGCACCCCCGGCCAAACTGAAAAATACTGCGACTTATAGTCCGAAAAATACGGTATGTCAGCTGTTTTGGGCGCGTTCACATTTGGTTCAGTTGAAGGCAACTCTGGTACGTTTGTTCTACTAGTTCATTTGGTTAAGTGAACCCTTGTGCGGGTCTTGGTCCCCTTACAAGTAACCTCTGGTGCGGTTCACTTGAGCTGAAAGGTGAACACTGCCAGACCTGTTAGGAGAAAAAGTCTCCTTTGTTTGTGACAAGAACGCTCTTTAAAAGTATGTTTTTGGTGAAATTTAACATAAAATACCAGAAAATAAATATAACCTTCATATTAAACCTAGCAGAGGACATTTTGGTTCTGAATATACATTCTTTTTTCTTTTTTTTTTACAAAAAACGCCTAATAAAATCATGACTTTATGTACCGTATTTTTCGGAGTATAAGTCGCTCCGGAGTATAAGTAGCACTGGCCGAAAATGCATAATAAAGAAGGGAAAAAACATATATAAGTCGCACTGGAGTATAAGTCGCATTTTTGGGGGAAATGTATTTGATAAAAGCCAACAGCAAGAATAGACATTTGAAAGGCAATTTAAAATAAATAAAGAAAAGTGAACAACAGGCTGAATAAGTGTACGTTATATGAGGCATAAATAACCAACTGGTATGTTAACGTAACATATTATGGTAAGAGTCATTCAAATAACTATAACATATAGAACATGCTATACGTTTACCAAACAATCTGTCACTCCTAATCGCTAAATCCCATGAAATCTTATACGTCTAGTCTCTTACGTGAATGAGATAAATAATATTATTTGATATTTTGCGATAATGTGTTAATCATTTCACACATTAGTCGCTCCTGAGTATAAGTCGCACCCCCGGCCAAACTATGAAAAAAAACTGCGACTTATAGTCCGAAAAATACGGTATGTCAGCTGTTTTGGGCGCGTTCACGTTTGGTTCAGTTGAACGCAACTCTGGTACGTTTGTTCTACTAGTTCATTTGGTTAAGTGGACCCTTGTGCGGGTCTTGGTCCCCTTACAAGTAACCTCTGGTGCGGTTCACTTGAGTTGAAAGGTGAACACTGCCAGACCTGTTAGGAGAAAAAGTCTCCTTTGTTTGTGACAACAGCGCTCTTTAAAAGTATGTTTTTGGTGAAATTTAATATAAAATACCAGAAAATAAATATAACCTTCATATTAAACCTAGCAGAGGACTTTTTGGTTCTGAATATACATTCTTTTTTCTTTTTTCTTTTTTTTTTACAAAAAACGCCTAATAAAATCATGACTTTATGTACTGTATTTTTCGGAGTATAAGTCGCTCTGGAGTATAAGTTGCACTGGCCGAAAATGCATAATAAAGAAGGGACAAAACATATATAAGTCGCACTGGAGTATAAGTCGCATTTTTGGGGGAAATGTATTTGATAAAAGCCAACAGCAAGAATAGACATTTGAAAGGCAATTTAAAATAAATAAAGAAAAGTGAACAACAGGCTGAATAAGTGTACGTTATATGAGGCATAAATAACCAACTGGTATGTTAACGTAACATATGGTAAGAGTCATTCAAATAACTATAACATATAGAACATGCTATATGTTTACCAAACAATCTGTCACTCCTAATCGCTAAATCCCATGAAATCTTATACGTCTAGTCCAGGGGTCGGCAACCCAAAATGTTGAAAGAGCCATATTGGACCAAAAATACAAAAACAAATCTGTCTGGAGCCACAAAAAATTAAAAGCCATATTACATACAGATAGTGTGTCATGAGATATAAATTGAATTAATATGACTTAAAGGAAACTAAATGACCTCAAATATACCTACAAATGAGGCATAATGATGCAATATGTACATATAGCTAGTCTAAATAGCATGTTAGCATCGATTAGCTTGCAGTCATGCATTGACCAAATATGCCCGATTAGCACTCCACACAAGTCAATAACATCAACAAAACTCACCTTTGTGCATTCATGCACAACGTTAAAAGTTTGGTGGACAAAATGAGAAAGAAAAAGATGTGGCATAAAACACGTCCTAGAAAGTCGGAGAAAGTTATACATGTAAACAAACTAAGGTGAGTTCAAGGACCGCCAAAATTAGTAGGCCAAAACGGCGCTCCCCAAATACTCGAATCAGTGAAGCATATTTAATATAAACAGTGTGCTTTATAACAATTAGGGAGGTTTGTGTCATGTTTTTCCTCCTACAGAAACCATATTAACACAAAAAATATATATTTTTTCCCTCATCTTTTTCCATTTTTCATACATTTATGAAAAAGCTCCAGAGGCGGCGCTAAAGAGCCGCGGGTTGCCGACCCTCGGTCTAGTCTCTTACGTGAATGAGATGAAAAATATTATTTGATATTTTACGCTAATGTGTTTATAATTTCACACGTTAGTCGCTCCTGAGTATAAGTCGCACCCCCGGCCAAACTATGAAAAAAAACTGCGACTTATAGTCCGAAAAATACGGTAATAGAATCATGACTTATGTATATGTTCCCCCTGCGCAGCCTTTGGTCACATGACAAAAACACCATCACGTATAAACACACTTAACGAACCAATGCGCTCATCAAGTATTGTTTTTGTAATTTTTTTTTAGTTTTTTGGTCCGTACCAGAGTACCAAACCCCGAGTGTGAACGCAGCCTTGTTGTTGTCCTGCATAGACGCACATTATTCCAGTGTGTTATCAACCACATTTGCATCCTGCTCCAACAGACTAAAAAAAACAGCACATTTTTTAAAATCTTACATCCTGTATTTTTACACTCATTTCATACATTTGTGAAGTACAACATAGTGAATATTGTATAATGAGATCTACTTATTGTACTGTACTTTTCTTATCTATCTGCAATTTGTAGAGAAATCTATACTTTTTGTTTTTGTTTTGATGAAATAAAAACCGAGCAAAGTAAGAAACCACGCTCCGTCCTCACTTGTCGGTGGTGGCTGACAGTCAGCGGAAACTCAGTCAACCTCGTGTTCCCGCAATGGACCTCGACCGCTTACTTCTCACTCGCTCGCTCTCTCGCCCTGACATGACATGCATCGTTCTGGTGTGTCTTTCAAACTGTTTCTATCAAAACAAATATTTTTTTCACAAAATACAAGAAGTGGTTTCTATGAAAATATCTACTTTTTACCACTTTCCTCTCAGTCGTCGGCATTTGAAGTGCATTGGTAGGTGGCAGTCAAACTTATATCCTTATGTGGAAGGTGCTGTGAACAGAAATTGGATAACGAGTCAACCAAGCTCTTAAAGGCACATCAATTGTGCTGTTTCCCTTCATACAGTGGCGAGAGGTGTTTATTTTCCTAACTGCAGGGAAAATCAGGGGTCTATTTTTAGTACTTAATATTACAGCATACTTGCCAACCTTGAGACCTCCGATTTCAGGAGGTGGGCGGCGTGGCCAGGGGTGGGGTGGGGCGTGGTTAAGAGGGGAGGAGTACATTGACAGCTAGAATTCACCAAGTCAAGTATTTCATATATATATATATATATATATATATATATATATATATATATATATATATATAAATAAAATAAAGACTTGACTTTCAGTGAATTCTAGCTATATATATATATATATATATATATATATATATATATATATATATATATATATATATATATACGGTACACATCCTGAAAATATGCAAACAAAACTGTGTTTAGATAATTGATACTTCAAACTTGCATAAATAAATCTTAAGGAATATAACATAACTTGGCTTCTGAGAGCTTCAAAATTTAATGAATAAAATGCTAAAGTTGTTGATAAACAAGCAATTATTTTAATAATTAAATATGGTCATTCTAGATGAATTATTATGATAATTTAAAATTAATGATTTCAAATATGTTTATTTTAATGTATAATTCTATGGCTGGATGTAATAAGGAGTCAGAAAAAATACAAATAAAAATACAATAAATTTTGATGTTTTTAGCAAAATATAGTAAACATTTATTTATTTTTTAAATTAATAAATATATTTATTTTTAGGTAAGATAAACATCATAATACAATTTATCCCTAGTCTGGATGATTTAGTTCTTGTCACCCTGTTGTCCTCCCGTCTTGAAAAAAGGCTGTCCTCACTCAGGTCCGGAAGGACCTGGAGGGGGCGTGGCTTACAGCTCCGGCTGAAAATCGGGAGATTTTCGGGAGAATATTTGTACCGGGAGGTTTTCGGGTGAGGCGCTGAATTTCGGGAGTCTCCCGGAAAATTAAGTTTACATACACTTGTAAAGAACATCATGTCATGGCTGTCTTGAGTTTCCAATCATTTCTACAACTCTTATTTTGTTGTGATAGAGTGATTGGAGCACATACTTGTTGGTCACAAAAAACATTCATGAAGTTTGGTTCTTTTATGAATTTATTATGGGTCTACTGCAAATGTGCTGGGTCAAAAGTATACATACAGCAATGTTAATATTTGCTTACATGTCCCTTGGCAAGTTTACCTGCAATAAGGCGCTTTTGGTAGCCATCCACAAGCTTCTGCTTGAATTTTTGACCACTCCTCTTGACAAAATTGGTGCAGTTCAACTAAATTTGTTGGTTTTCTGACATGGACTTGTTTCTTCAGCATTGTCCACACGTTTAAGTCAGGACTTTAGGAAGGTCATTCTAAAACCTTCATTCTAGCCTGATGTAGCCACAACTTTTGACGTGTGTTTGGGGTAGGGGTGAAACGGTACATGTATTTGTATTGAACCGTTTCGGTACGGGGGTGTCGGTTCGGTTTGGAGGTGTACCGAACGAGTTTCCACACGGACATATTAAGTAGCGTAACGCACGTTGTGTAAACAATGCACACCGAGGCACAACACACGGCATGCTAGCAGCTAACAGGCTACGATAGACTGACCATACGACCTCTTTTCACCGGACATGTCCTCTTTTGCTGAGCTGTCAGGGCGGAGTTTCTTAAATGCCTCAAATGTCCGGCATTTTGAGTTAGGGTTGCGTGTATTTACAATGTACGTTCAGGGTTAAGAAGGGGTTAAAAACAAAACAAACAGCAGCATTGGCGAGGGAGGGGCAGAGAGAGAGAGAGAGTTATGATAAACGCGCATGCGTCGCCAGGCTCTGCTTTTTATCCATAGATTTATCACATTTAATTTTTTATTATCTATAGCAGGGGTGTCAAAAGTGTGCCCCGGAGGCCATTTGCGGCCCACAGCTAATGTTTTAAAGGCCCACGGCACATTCTAAAAATACTATTCAAATAAACAAAAACATAACAAAAGTGAAATAAAAAAGCTCAAAGGTTAAATGTAATTTAGAAAAAGTTGCAATGTTGACTAATAAAACAAAGCTGTTTTTTTTCTCCTTTCAAACTGTCATTGCTCAAAACATAATATTGAATCAAAATCAATGTTACTATGAATTATTGACCTATCCAAGGTTCCCATTACTTCACATCAAATATTACACTAAGACATACTTGCCAACCTTGAGCGCTCCGATTTTGGGAGGTGGGGGGTGGAGGGTGGGGGGCGTGGTCAGGGTGGGTTGGGGCGTGGTTAGGGGCGTGGTTAAGAGGGGGGGAGTATATTGACAGCTAGAATTCACCAAGTCAAGTATTTCATATATATATATATATATATATATATATATATACACATCTACATCCTGAAAATATGCAAACAAAACTGTGTTTGGATAATTGATACTTCAAACTTGCATAAATAAATCTTAAGGAATATAACATAACTTGGCTTCTGAGAGCTTCAAAATGTAATGAATAAAATGCTAAAGTTGTTGATAAACAAGCAATTTTTTTAATAATTAAATATGGTCATTTTAAATGAATTATTATGATAATATAAAATTAATTATTTCAAATATGTTGGATGTAATAAGGAGTCGGAAAAAATACAAAAACAATAAAATTAATTTTGATGTTTTTAGCAAAATATAGTAAAAATTTATTTTTTTATTTTTTTTAAATTCATAAATATATTTATTTTTAGGTAAGATAAACATAATATTACAATTTGTCTCTAGTCTGGATGATTTAGTTCTTGTCACCTTGTTGTCCTCCCGTAGTGAAAAAAGGCTGTCCTCACTCAGGTCCGCATGGAGCTGGAGGGGGCGTGGCCTCCAGCTCCGGCTGAAAATCGGGAGGTTTTCGGGAGAATATTTGTCCCGGGAGGTTTTCGGGAGAGGCGCTGAATTTCGGGAGTCTCCCGGAAAATTCGGGAGGGTTGGCAAGTATGCACTAAGAAAAATATTTTTGGTGGAAGATTTTGCAAATTTGGTAAACAAATAACCCAAAAATGTATATTTTGTTGTTTTCTTACTGTACCGAATATGAACCGAACCGTGACCTCTAAACCGAGGTACGTACCGAACCGAAATTTTTGTGTACCGTTACACCCCTAGTTTGGGGTCATTGTCCTGTTGGAACACCCAACTGCGCCCAAGACCCAACCTCCGGGCTGATGATTTTAGGTTGTCCTGAAGAATTTGGAGATAATCCTCCTTTTTCATTGTCCCATTTACTCTCTGTAAAGCACCAGTTCCATTGGCAGCAAAACAGACCCAGAGCATAATACTACCACCACCATGCTTGACAGTAGGAATGGTGGTCCTGGGATTAAAGGCCTCACCTATTCTCCTCCAAACATATTACTGGGTATTGTGGCCAAACAGCTAAATTTTTGTTTCATCTGACATCACATGGACAAAGATAAGACCTGGAGGAAACACACATCAAAAGTGGTAAAGGAAAGGCTAAATCAGGCTGGAATTAAGGTTTTTCCAAAGTCCTGACTTAAACGCGTGGACAATGCTGAAAAAACAAGTCCATGTCAGAAAACCAACAAATTTAGCTGAACTGCACCAATTTTGTCAAGAGGAGTGGTCAAAAATTCAACCAGAAGCTTGTGGATGGCTACCAAAAGCGCCTTATTGCCAATATGTTTTTTGCAATTTTAATTTTGACAGTACTACATAAGATATGTTTTACTTGCTGATGCGTGTTTATTGTTTTTTAAATGCGCCAGAAAATAACCCGTTTTGTACACTGTTGATGTGGGTGAACACCCAGTAGTGCGTAAATGTGTTCCTGTACAGTATTTCTCCAGCAATGGTCATGTGGGGACATGAATGATGGTATTTTGAGAGGTAATCATTAAAGTCGGACATCACGAAGGCCTAGGTGGGTATCGCACGGTGTGTGGAATACACTTTCATTTCATGCACCCGATGGGATTTAAATACGTTTTTTTTTCTCTTTTAGGACTATAACACCAGAAGCCACTACTTGAGGAATACAGTTTTATGGTTTTGCTCCGTACCTGAGAAAGTCTGGCGCTCGTACGATCATATGCTGAAAGTCTTCCAGCGACAGACGGCCATCGTTGTCCAGGTCGGCCTCGTCCAGCACCTTCTCGCACACCATGCGTACCTCGTCTTCCGTCAGCTCGTTGCGGGTCAGCTTGTTGAGAGTCTTCTCCAGGTCCGACTTGCAAATAAAGTCGTCGTCGTTGAAGTCTTGCAAAAAGGGGAAAAATAACTGCTAAAAGTCGTGCGTTGATCCGAGTTACTGGTGACAGTCCAGAATGAGAGGATTCCTATGACCAGGGTTTTACCGTAAATCTTAAAGGCATAGTAGGCCTTAAGGTCCCGTGGCGCCATCTCGCTCAGAACGGAGAACATGTCCAGAAAGTCGTCCAGCGTCATGTTTCCCTTTCCGTCCTCTGAGAAGACCTCGGCGATCCTCTGGCGAAAGGGATTGTCCTGCACAGAACGGGACAGACTTTACAAAATTGTGTTTTTGCAAATTTGCGTGCAAGAATTTTCAAGTGTGGATGTCAGGTTCAAACACTGATGACATCTTATAAACGGACAAGAAGCAAGGAATTAAAACAGAGACAGAATTCAATTTAGCTCATTGAGGAGAAACGTCTGGGCTGTACTCTTTGTACAGTCTTCCACCACGCTCTGACGAAAGATTGTACGCCTCCTCTTTTATTTGGACTTTCCCTGGTTACATGGCAACAGCTGTTTCTAAGGGAAGGGGGGTCGTAAACAGCCGTCGCCTTTAGTTACAAAACAGTTCCAAGAAAAGGTGCCTGGAGGGGGGTCAGGTCCTGCTTCCTCTCCGCTTTGTAGATCTCGGGTCAAGACAAAATCTTCCTGTGGATTACAATAGAGGAAAGCAGTGACGTGCGGTGAGGTTGATGGCTGGTGAGGCACTGACTTCATCACAGTCAGATTTACAAACATATGAACCCTAAAGAGTATCTTATTCACCATTTGATTGGCAGCAGTTAACGGGTTATGTTTAAAAGCTCATACCAGCATTCTTCCCTGCTTGGCACTCAGCATCAAGGGTTGGAATTGGGGGTTAAATCACCAAAAATGATTCCCGGGCGCGGCGCCGCTGCTGCCCACTGCTCCCCTCACCTCCCAGGGGGTGAACAAGGGGATGGGTCAAATACAGACGACAAATTTCATTACACCTAGTGTGTGTGTGACAATCATTGGTACTTTAACTTAACTTTAACTTTACACATACAAACTGTAGCACACAAAAAAGCACATTTAATAAAAAAAAAACGTTATTATGGTCTTACCTTATAAATTAAATCCATGCGCCGCAACTAAAGCCCTCACTTAAACTTTCCACGTGCAAGATTGAATCTATTTAAAAAAGTGTAACCGAGGGTTTATAAATGTCGCCTATACTGTATGAAACTACAAAATAACAAACACGGAGGTTCTAGTTTACACGAGGACCACTTTATTTACCTTCTTTCAAAAACTTCCGTTCCACTCCGTGTCATCACTTCCGCTCTTAGCGCCTTCAAAATAAGAGCTCAAGGCATATACTGTATAACAGCGCATAACAGGAACTTAACATCACAAAGAGGAAAGCCCATGAAAATAGGTTACAAAAGTTATTTAATAAGAAGCCAAAAAGTGCAAAAACAATAATGTTCGTGTTGGAGGAGTTGTGAATTAGATACACCTGCAGAATGTTGTGGCCCTGCAGTCATTCACAACTCCTCCAACACGAACATTATTGTTTTTGCACTTTTTGGCTTCTTATGAAATAACTTTTTTAAATAGATTCAATCTTGCACGTGGAAAGTTTAAGTGTGGGCTTTAGTTGATATAACAATTCTACGGCGGGGGTGCAGGAGGCGGGATTACTGGAGCCTCAGCCAGTGCGTCTTTTGCAGCCGTTTTATGATCGCTCAGCACAAGAAATACGTTACACACATACAGTTGTTGACAAAATACACTGTACATTATATACCTCAGCTAACTAAACTATGGAAATGTATAATATAATTCATATAGCAATACAGTCTCACTGCACAGCAGGCCAGCAGTTAGCCGAGTCCGGAATCCATGTTGAGGCACTGAGTGACGTGCCTCAACTGGCTGCTGTTCACCGCACCGTCTCTTCTCTGTATTTCAACGGCAAATGTGAAAATTCAGCGATTTTGAATAAAAATAATCTAAAACTGGTGAAGTTAAATGGAAAATAACTTTATAGTATAATCACTGGATACATATAACAATTTAATTATTTTTTTTCTTTTTACATTCTTTTCTTTCCATCCTCACCTGCCTCTAGTGACTGCACGTCACTGGAGGAAAGAAACCGACACCTTCATGTCACTTCCCATCCTACACAGTGGAGTTTTACAAGCCTTTTGATTGGTAAGATCAAAGACAGCTTTTGTCTACTCGCCGGGAACTCATTGAAACACAAAGTTTTGTGATAACTTAGTACAATTATTCTGACAGTGGAAGAGTCGAGTAGCAAACACTCGTTCCATGAATCGCTCATTAATGATGGAGACAGGTGGTGGTCTACCTTCAGCTCGGGCATGCAGCCAATCAGCTCGTATGGTAGCTTCACATCTGGCTGGTTGGTGTAGTCGAGGGGAACGAGCTGCGGTGCCAAATCGTGATAGCGGTGGAAGAGTCTACATGGAAGAGAGAAATTGTCTTATTCAGGGCAAGAGAGGAAACTTTTAGATCAGGGGTGTCAAAGTCATTTTAGCTCATGGAGGAAAATGTGTGCACGGACTATTAAAATCATGGCATTAAAACAAAAACAAAAATAAAGAGAACTTCAGATAGTTTTCTTTGTCTTACTTTGGCCAAAAATAGAACAAACACATTCTGAAAATATTACAATAAAAATATAGACAAAAATACCGGCAGTGGTAAAGTTTAGATCCATGAAGGAAAGACAAAAGTGAATTTTTACAACTGAATACATTTACATAAAAACATTTCTGTTGTATTTTTTAATTTTTGTGAATTAAGTAATGTTTATGACAACTGTGGAGAATGCATATATTTTTAAGAGTTCTTTCTTTATTCATAGTCATGTTTAAATCAGCTAATATTTTCCCATTTGTACTCTTTTTGCTTGGAAAATGTCCGCAAGTAAACTCTGTGCTTTACCTTGAAGGGTTGGAATGTGGGAGTATAGCCTACTCCCTTTTTACCTTATCAGTATTAAAACAAAGAGGCTGTATTTAGAGATGTCCGATATAATCGGACTGCCGATATTATCGGCCGATAAATGCTTTAAAATGTAATATCGGAAATTATCGGTATCGGTTTCAAAAAGTAAAATTTATGACTTTTTACAACGCCGCTGTGTACACGGACGTAGGGAGAAGTACAGAGCGCCAATAAACCTTAAAGGCACTGCCTTTGCATGCCGGCCCAATCACATAATATCTACGGCTCTTCACACACACAAGTGAATGCAAAGCATACTTGGTCACACTGAGGGTGGCCGTATAAACAAGTTTAACACTGTTACAAATATGCGCCACACTGTGAACCCACACCAAACAAGAATGACAAACACATTTCGGGAGAACATTCGCACCGTAACACAACATAAACACAACAGAACAAATACCCAGAACCCCTTGCAGCACTAACTCTTCCGGGACGCTACAATATACACAACAAAATTAGGCATAATAATGTGTTAAATCCACGACTGTATATATCGGTATCGGTTGATATCGGAATCGTAATTAAGAGTTGGACAATATTGGATATCGGCAAAAAAGCCATTATCGGACATCTGTATTTCAGATGTTTTAGTTAAATTCGCTTACATTGAAGCAGTGCTTCTCAATTATTTTCTGTTATCCCCCCCCTAGGAAGAAGAACATATTTTGTGCCCCCAACCCCGCATACACACACACTCCACCATGACTAACAATAGTATAATTTGTCAATAAAATTGTTTTGACTTCCTGTGTCATGTACCAGGTTGTCCCCTTTTTTTAAGTGTAAACAACTGACAAAAATGCGTAATAGTAAAGATAATATCGTTGAGGTGCTTACTCAGTAATAAAGGACAAATAAATAAATAATTGACGAAACAATGTATATCGGTGGCCACGCAGGTACGTTATTGTGCTCAATAGAACAAAATAATGACTTACCTGAGAATTTCCTTTCTTGTGAAATACGTACAGTCCTGAAATCACACCATAGTGGACAAATGTTACATGTGATGTCAACAATGTTGTTAAACTAGTTGTACTAATTCCAAATTACGAATGAACATGTGTCATATTTATTCCTATACCAAAGTGTATTAAGGCAGTGTTTTTTTTTGCAAACCAGTAATTATAGTCTGCAAATGATGTGTTGTTGTTGAGTGTCGGTGCTGTCTAGAGCTCGGCAGAGTAACCGTGTAATACTCTTCCATATCAGTAGGTGGCACCAGGTAGCTCATTGCTTTGTAGATGTCGGAAACAGCGGGAGGCAGTGTGCAGGTAAAAAGGTGTCTAATGCTTAAACCAAAAATAAACAAAAGGTGAGTGCCCCTAAAAAAAGGCATTGAAGCTTAAGGAAAGCTATGCAGAACGAAACTAAAACTGAACTGGCTACAAAGTCAACAAAAACAGAATGCTGGACGACAGCAAAGACTTACTGTGGAGCAAAGACGGCGTCCACAATGTACATCCGAACATGACATGACAATCAACAATGTTCCCACAAAGAAGGATAAAAACAACTGAAATATTCTTGATTGCTAAAACAAAGTAGATGCGGGAAATATCGCTCTAAGGAAGACACAAAACTGCTACAGGAAAATACCAAAACAAGAGAAAAAGCCACCAAAATAGGAGCGCAAGACAAGAACTAAAACACTACACACAGGAAAACAGCAAAAAGTAAGTCAGGGTGTGATGTGACAGGTGGTGACAGTACACCAACTTTGAGACAAGAGCTATAGTGATGCATGCTTGGTTATGCTTTAAAGTCATATCCAACAATTGCGACAACAACTTTTTACTGTCAACTGAGTTTCGTTTTTTAATGATGTCTGCTGGTGGTGTGCCTCCGCAAAAAATGTGCCTTGGCTCAAAAAAGGTTGAAAAACACTGCTTTAAGCAACTGCGTTGTAGGGCTGAACTAAATGAATAATTGTGGCCTAAAAAACAATTACCACTCAACTTCAACTTAAAGAAAGCCTAATTCCATTTCAGTCGGTTAATAATACCTAAATAGATTAGTGTTTTTTTTATACCTACTGTTGTTCTCAGTTTGAATAATCAAACTTTCTGACATTTCACACTACAAAAAAACATAAAAGAATGCACGATTCCTGCTGATATCAGATCAGTATCGTCCGCTACTCAAGGCTCCAACATGGGTATGGTATCAGAAGTAAAAAAAAAAAAAAATTTGTATCGAGACACACATTGAAAAAATAAGTAATTACATAACTACAAGAAACCGCTACTATACAGATTTTTTTTTATATTTGAAAAATATATATAACACAATTTACAAGACAATAGTAATCGTATTACATGCAATAATGTATGTATTACCATGACATACATGTGATATATATATATATATATATATAGTTTCTATAGTCAGACAAGATTTAGGTATAGTACAGCGTAACAGATTTTTTTTCAGGCGACACTTCTGAAGACAACTCCAGATGACAGTGAAACATGTCATGGTAAAAAACTACACAGAAAACCTAAATCTTGTCTGACTAGAAACTAAACGCATATTCAATGGGAAGACATAATGAACCTCTTCCATCATAAAATGGGATAGTTATTCGCAATTATCCATTTTAGTAATCCTCCAGCACCCCCCCCCCCCACCCCCCCGCTCCCCCGCTACCCCAAAAGGGACAAGCTGTAAAAAATCTTGAAAAAAAAAAATCTTGTAAAGTCTTAAAATCTTGTGAAATCTTAAAAATCTTAAATCTTGAAAGAATCTTGAAAGAAAAATATTAAAATCTTGAAAAAATGTTCTCTGACTAGAAACTAAACGCATATTCAATGAGAAGACATAATGAACCTCTTCCATCATAAAATGGGATAGTTATACGCAATTATCCATTTTAATACTCCTCCAGCACCCCCCCCCCCCCCGCTACCCCAAAAGGGACAAGCGGTAAAAAAAATCTTGAGAAAAAAAAAATCGTGAAAAATCTTGAAATCTTAAAAATCTTGAAATCTTGAAAGAAAAACCTTTTCTGACTAGAAACTAAACGCATATTCAATGGGAAGACATAATGAACATCTTCCATCATAAAATGGAATAGTTATACGCAATTAACCATTGTAATAATCCTCAGGCACCCCACCGCCATCTTGAAAGGGATAAGCGATAGAAAAATCTTAAAATCTTAAAAATCTAAAATCTTGAAAGAAAAATCTTGTCTGACTAGAAACTAAACGCATATTCATTGAGAAGACATAATGAACATCTTCCATCATAAAATGGGATAGTTATACGCAATTATCTATTTTAATAATCCCCCCCACCCGCCTCTACCCAGAAAGGGACAAGCGGTAGAAAAATCTTGAAAAAAAAAAATCTTGTAAAATCTTGAAATCTTAAATCTTGAAAGAAAAATATTAAAATCTTGAAAAAATGTTCTCTGACTAGAAACTAAACGCATATTCAATTGGAAGACATAATGAACCTCTTCCATCATAAAATGGGATAGTTATACGCAATTATCTATTTTAATAATCCTCCAGCACCCCCCCCCCCGCTACCCCGAAAGGGACAGGCGGTAAAAAAAATCTTGAAAAAAAAATCGTGAAAAATCTTTAAATCTTAAAAATCTTTAAATCTTAAATCTTGAAAGAATCTTGAAAGAAAAATCTTGTCTGACTAGAAACTAAACGCATATTAAATGAGAAGACATAATGAACCTCTTCCATCATAAAATGGGATAGTTATTCGCAATGATCTATTTTAATAATCCTCCAGCACTACCCCCCGCTATCCCGAAAGGGACAAGCGGTAGAAAAATCTTGAGAAAAAAAATTGTGAAAAATCTTGAAAGTAAAATTTTTAAAAATCTTGAAATCTTAAAAATCTTTAAATCTTAAATCTTGAAAAAAAATCTTAAAATCTTGAAAGAAAAACCTTGTCTGACTAGAAACTAAACGCATATTCAATGAGAAGACATAATGAACCTCTTCCATCATAAAATGGGATAGTTATACGCAATGATCTATTTTAATAATCCTCCAGCACTACCCCCCCTCGCTACCCCGAAAGGGACAAGCGGTAGAAAAATCTTGAAAAAAAAAAATCTTGTAAAGTCTTAAAATCTTGAGAAATCTTAAAAATCTTAAATCTTGAAAGAAAAATATTAAAATCTTGAAAAAATGTTCTCTGACTAGAAACTAAACGCATATTCAATGAGAAGACATAATGAACCTCTTCCATCATAAAATGGGATAGTTATACGCAATTATCTATTTTAATAATCCTCCAGCACCCCCCCCCCCCCACCCCCCGCTACCCCGAAAGGGACAAGCGGTAAAAAAAAATCTTGAGAAAAAAAAATCGTGAAAAATCTTGAAATCTTAAAAATCTTGAAAGAATCTTGAAAAAAAAATCTTAAAATCTTGAAAGAAAAACCTTTTCTGACTAGAAACTAAACACATATTCAATGGGAAGACATAATGAACATCTTAGATCATAAAATGGGATAGTTATTTGCAATTATCCATTTTAATAATCCTCCAGCACTACCCCCCTCCTCCGCTACCCCGAAAGGGACAAGCGGTAGAAAAAAATTGTGAAAAATCATGAAAGTAAAATTTTGAAAAATCTTTAAATCTTAAATCTTGAAAGAATCTTGAAAAAAAAAATCTTAAAATCTTGAAAGAAAAACCTTGTCTGACTAGAAACTAAACACATATTCAATGAGAAGACATAATGAACCTCTTCCATCATAAAATGGGATAGTTATACGCAATTATCCATTTTAATAATCCTCAGGCACCCCCCCCCCCCCCCCGCCATTTTGAAAGGGACAAGCGGTAGAAAAATCTTGAAAGTAAAATCTTAAAAATCTTAAATCTTGAAAAATCTTGAAAGAAAAACCTTGTCTAACTAGAAACTAAACGCATATTCAATGAGAAGACATAATGAACCTCTTCCATCATAAAATGTGATAGTCATACGCAAATATCCATTTTAATAATCCTCCAGCACTACCCCCCGCTACCCCAAAAGGGACAAGCGGTAGAAAAATCTTGAGAAAAAAAATCGTGAAAAATCTTGAAATCTTAAAAATCTTGAAATCTTAAATCTTGAAAGAATCTTGAAAATAAAATCTTGAAAGAAAAATCTTGTCTGACTAGAAACTAAACGCATATTCAATGGGAAGACATAATGAACCTCTTCCATCATAAAATGGGATAGTTATACGCAATTATCCATTTTAATACTCCTCCAGCACCCCCCCCCCCCCCCCGCTACCCCAAAAGGGACAAGCGGTAAAAAAAATCTTGAGAAAAAAAAAATCGTGAAAAATCTTGAAATCTTAAAAATCTTGAAATCTTGAAAGAAAAACCTTTTCTGACTAGAAACTAAACGCATATTCAATGGGAAGACATAATGAACCTCTTCCATCATAAAATGAGATAGTTATATGCAATTATCCATTGTAATAATTCTCAGGCAACCCCCCCCCCCCCGCCCCCCCCCCGCCATCTTGAAAGGGACAAGCGGTAGAAAAATCTTGGAAAAAAAATCTTCAAAATCTTAAATCTTGAAAGAAAAACCTTGTCTGACTAGAAACTAAACGCATATTCAATGGGAAGATATAATGAACCTCTTCCATCATAACATGGGATAGTTATACGCAATTATCTATTTTACTACCCCCCGCTACCCCGAAAGGGACAAGCGTTAGAAAAATCTTGAGAAAAAAAATCGTGAAAAATCTTGAAAGTAAAATTTTGAAAAATCTTGAAATCTTAAAAATCTTTCAATCTTAAATCTTGAAAAAAAAATCTTAAAATCTTGAAAGAAAAACCTTGTCTGACTAGCAACTAAACGCATATTCAATTGGAAGACATAATGAACCTCTTCCATCATAAAATGGGATGGTTATACGCAATTATCCATTTTAATAATCCTCCAGCATCCCCCCTCCCCCCGCTACCTCGAAAGGGACAAGCCGTAGAAAAATCTTGGGGGGAAAAATCTTGTAAAGTCTTACAATCTTGAAATATTAAAAATCTTAAATCTTGAAAAATCTTGAAAGAAAAATCTTAAAATCTTGAAAGGAAAATCTTGTCTGACTAGAAACTAAACGCATATTCAATGAGAAGACATAATGAACCTCTTCCATCATAAAATGGGATAGTCATACGCAATTATCTATTTTAATAATCCTCCAGCACCCCCCCCCTCCCGCCTCTACCCAGAAAGGGACAAGCGGTAGAAAAATCTTGAAAAAAAATAAATCTTGTAAAGTCTTAAAATCTTGAAATCTTAAATCTTGAAAGAATCTTGAAAGAAAAATATTAAAATCTTGAAAGAAAAATATTAAAATCTTGAAAAAAAATTCTCTGACTAGAAACTAAACGCATATTCAATGAGAAGACATAATGAACCTCTTCCATCATAAAATGGGATAGTTATACGCAATGATCTATTTTAATAATCCTCCAGCACTACCTCCCCCCAGCTACCCTGAAAGGGACAAGCGGTAGAAAAATCTAGAACAAATCTTGTAAAATCTTGAAATATTAAAAATCTTAAATCTTGAAAGAAAAATCTGAAAAATCTTTAAATCTTGAAAAAAATCTTGTCTGACGAGAAACTAAACGCATATTCAATGAGAAGACATAATAAATGATAAATGATAAATGGGTTATACTTGTATAGCGCTTTTCTACCTTCAAAGTACTCAAAGCGCTTTGACAGTATATAATGAACCTCTTCCATCATAAAATGGGATAGTTATACGCAATTATCTATTTTAATAATCCTCCAGCATCCCCCCCCCCCCCCCCCCCCCCGCTACCTCGAAAGGGACAAGCGGTAGAAAAAAAAATCGTGAAAAATCTTGAAAGTAAAATTTTGAAAAATCTTCAAATCTTAAAAATCTTTAAATCTTGAAAAATCTTGAAAGAAAAACCTTGTCTGACTAGAAACTAAACGCATATTCAATGAGAAGACATAATGAACCTCTTCCATCACAAAATGGGATAGTTATATGCAATTATCTATTTTAATAATCCTCAGGCACCCCCCCCCCCTCCCCGCTACCCCGAAAGGGACAAGCGGTAGAAAAATCTAGAACAAATCTTGTAAAATCTTGAAATATTAAAAATCTTAAATCTTACATCTTGAAAGAAAAATCGTAAAAATCTTTAAATCTTGAAAAAATCTTGGAAGAAAAATCTTGTCTGACTAGAAACTAAACGCATATTCAATGAGAAGACATAATGAACCTCTTCCATCATACAATGGGATAGTTATTCGCAATGATCTATTTTAATAATCCTCCAGCACCCCCCCCCGCCTCTACCCAGAAAGGGTCAAGCGGTAGAAAAATCTTGAAAAAAAAAATCTTGAAATCTTAAATCTTGAAAGAATCTTCAAAGAAAAATATTAAAATCTTGAAAGAAAAATATTAAAATCTTGAAAAAATGTTCTCTGACTAGAAACTAAACGCATATTCAATGAGAAGACATAATGAACCTCTTCCATCATAAAATGGGATAGTTATACGCAATTATCTATTTTAATAATCCTCCAGCACCCCCCCCCCCTCCCCGCTACCCCAAAGGGACAAGCGGTAGAAAAATCTAGAACAAATCTTGTAAAATCTTGAAATATTAAAAATCTTAAATCTTACATCTTGAAAGAAAAATCTTTAAATCTTGGAAAAATCTTCTGACTAGAAACTAAACGCATATTCAATGAGAAGAAATAATGAACCTCTTCCATCATAAAATGGGATAGTTATACGCAATGATCCATTGTAATAATCCTCCAGCACCCCCCTGCTAACCCTGAAAGGGACAAGCGGTAGAAAAATGGATGGATGGATGCTACTACTTCTTAACTTTACCCAGAACTATCACTTTGCTATAATAAAACCAAAGCGATAACTATATTGCTGATAAAGCATTTAATATAACTTTGTATATCTACTGTAAATATGTCATAATGTGCTGTAATAAAAAATATCACAACAACTCATTTATCACCATTAACCATAACTTTCTTACAAATAGTAAATCTAGTATATTTTCTTTTTAGTAACTATTGTCTTCACTTATTTATGACTAATAATCTAATATAAATACAATCACGGGTGCAACTTTTCGGCGATACTTGCCAAAGAATGAGTATTATTTCAAAGAATTAGTAGGGCTGCTTGGATGTCCCGTACCCACCCGTCTTCTTTTTGGGGCAGTTTTTGCATGTTTGCATGGGTGATGGCGAGTGACACCCACCTGGTAGGCGTCCAGCTGCTTTGCCGTAAAAATGGTCTGCTTATTTCCCATGTCTGAGCACGCCAACGCTGAGCCTGCGGTCCATCGTTGCTCCAACGCTCGCTGACTTTTTTTTTTTTTTTTAATGTAATGCACGACAGTGCCCGGTGGGAGATATGGAATACCGGGACAAAAGGGCAGCAGGGCCGCAGGGGGAGATCAGGTGTCGGGCGGCCCTTTGGTCCCCTTTTATAATGGCAGCATTTCATGGTTTTCTCTTTGTGACTGGCAGCTCCTTTGAGAGTTGGACAAGGGCTGGCGTCCAGCATCATGCCAAACGCCATCAATGCCCTCCCCCCTCCCCCTTTTTCGGTGCCACTTCATGGCCGACGTCTCTGCCGCCGCTCGGGTTACACTCTGCACAGATGGCCTTTAAAGTGGCGGCCAATTTTGTTTTTTTGGCTGCAGGCTGCACATTTTGAGGAGGAGCACTTGTCTCAAGACTTTTGCTCATTTTTGATGTTTTTTAACATGTGCGTTTATCTCCGCTGCAAAATAAATGCTACGTTCACAAACTGCCTGCAGGTGGAAAGTTGAGGCTCGATGTCCCACACTGCAAAAAGTGAGATGAAATATCTCAAATAAGGGTGATATTTGCTTATTTTCTGTCTGATAAGATCATTCTTCTCACTAAGCAGATTTTATGTTAGTGTTTTACTTGTTTTAAGGGTTTTGGTCCTAAATTATCTTGATTGTCAGGTTCAAACACTGATGACATCTATTAAACGAGACAAGAAGCAAGGAATCATGCAGAGACAGAGTTAAATTTTTACTCATGAGGAGAGACGTATTGGGCTGTACTCTAGTTACAGTTCCAACCTACGCTCTAAGGTACAGTCCCACATGCTCCTCTATTTATTCGGGAGGTCCCTGGTTACATCACTGAGGCTGCTTCTGAAG
>NC_084566.2:37261624-37289124 GCF_033978685.3 Nerophis lumbriciformis | reverse complement strand
CTTCAGGGCGTTGATGATGGACTGCACGGTGGCGTGGTTGGTGGGCTTCATGTTCTGGCCCAGCGGGAAGGGGCAGGAGCCCTTGCAGTGGTAGGCGTTGTAGCCCCGCGGCGACACGATCCAACCCGACCAGCCGATCTCCTCAAAGTCCACGTACAGAGGCAGGCGCTGGCAGGGCATGGACACACCCTCCTCCTCCTGGTAGTCCACGGAGCGGGCGAGGCGGGAGGACGGGGCGGACACGGGGGCTTGCGGCAAGCTGGAGAGTATTTCCATACTGTCTGGATCTGTGGGTCAATGAGAAGAAAGGTGCTTTAGTTTGGACACATTGACACCTCAGCACGGGGGTCAGCAACCCTCCTGTCCCTCACTGACACAAACGCCTCCAACTGCTTGCCAATAGTTTGGCCGGCTTTCCGGATCAGTTTGTCAATCCGGTTTGAGTCCCTTTTGCTGGTGCTGCTCCCCCAACCAACCACTGCAAAGTACAGGGCACTGGCCACAACATCCATCCATCCATCCATCCATCCACTTCCGCTTATCCGAGGTCGGGTCGCGGGGGCAGCAGCCTAAGCAGGGAAGCCCAGACTTCCCTCTCCCCAGCCACTTCGTCCAGCTCTTCCTGTGGGACCCCGAGGCCAGCCGGGAGACATAGTCTTCCCAACGTGTCCTGGGTCTTCCCCGCGGCCTCCTACCGGTCGGACGTGCCCTAAACACCTCCCTAGGGAGGCGTTCGGGTGGCATCCTGACCAGATGCCCGAACCACCTCATCTGGCTCCTCTCGATGTGGAGGAGCAGCGGCTTTACTTTGAGCTCCCCCCGGATGGCAGAGCTTCTCACCCTATCTCTAAGGGAGAGCCCCGCCACCCGGCGGAGGAAACTCATTTCGGCCGCTTGTACCCGTGATCTTGTCCTTTCGGTCGTAACCCAAAGCTCATGACCATAGGTGAGGATGGGAACGTAGATCGACCGGTAAATTGAGAGCTTTGCCTTCCGGCTCAGCTCCTTCTTCACCACAACGGATCGATACAGCGTCCGCATTACTGAAGACGCCGCACCGATCCGCCTGTCGATCTCACGATCCACTCTTCCCTCACTCGTGAACAAGACTCAGAGGTACTTGAACTCCTCCACTTGGGGCAAGATCTCCTCCCCAACCCGGAGATGGCACTCCACCCTTTTCCGGGCGAGAACCATGGACTCGGACTTGGAGGTGCTGATTCTCATCCCAGTCGCTTCACACTCGGCTGCGAACCGATCCAGTGAGAGCTGAAGATCCTGGCCAGATGAAGCCATCAGGACCACATCATCTGCAAAAAGCAGAGATCTAATCCTGCAGCCACCAAACCAGATCCCCTCAACGCCTTGACTGCGCCTAGAAATTCTGTCCATAAAAGTTATGAACAGAATCGGTGACAAAGGGCAGCCTTGGCGGAGTCCAACCCTCACTGGAAACGTGTCCGACTTACTGCCGGCAATGCGGACCAAGCTCTGTCACTGAGCATACAGGGAGCGGACTGCCACAATCAGACAGTCCGATACCCCATACTCTCTGAGCACTCCCCACAGGACTTCCCGAGGGACACGGTCGAATGCCTTCTCCAAGTCCACAAAACACATGTAGACTGGTTGGGCAAACTCCCATGCACCCTCAAGGACCCTGCCGAGAGTATAGAGCTGGTCCACAGTTCCACGACCAGGACGAAAACCACACTGTTCCTCCTGAATCCGAGGTTCGACTATCCGGCGTAGCCTTCTCTCCAGTACACCTGAATAGACCTTACCGGGAAGGCTGAGGAGTGTGATCCCACGATAGTTAGAACACACCCTCCGGTACCCCTTCTTAAAGAGAGGAACCACCACCCCGGTCTGCCAATCCAGAGGTACCGCCCCGGATGTCCACGCGACGCTGCAGAGTCTTGTCAACCAAGACAGCCCCCTTTTGCTGGTGCTGCTCCCTCAACCAACCACTGCAAAGTACAGGGCACTGGCCACAACAGACTGATAAAATATCTCCAACACACATTAAAGGACCTAAGCTTCCTCAGGAAAAAGAGTCCGCTCATGCCCTTCTTGTAAACAGCTTTGCAGTTGTCCTTCCAGTCCAGTCTGCTGTTCAAGTGGACTCCCAGGTACTTGTACTGCCCCACTACTGCCACCTCCCGGCCCTGGATCTTGATGGGCTCCTTCGGGGTCATTCTCTTTTTGAAGTCGATGACCAGCTCCTTAAGGACCAGATGGTTGGCCTCAGACCACTCCACAAAGTCAGCGATCAGTGTCCTGTACTCCAACTCCTGTCCCTCTCTGATACACCCGGCCACAGCAGAGTCGTCAGAGTATTTCTGCAGGTGGCAGAACCTGGAACTGTACTGGAAGTCTGAGGTGCACAGGGTGAACAGGAAAGGAGACAGGACGGTCCCCTGTGGAGCACCTACACCACTGACCACAGTATCCGACAGGGAGCTCCCCAGTCGCACGAACTGGGGCCTGTCAGACAAGTAATCAGTGATCCAGGAGACAATGGATGAACTGACACCCGTCCTGAGCAACTTGTCACTCATCAGATTTGGCTGAATGCGATTTTCTTATTTAAACGGGGATAGCAGGTCCATTCTATGTGTCATACTTGATCATTTCGCGATATTGCCATATTTTTGCTGAAAGGATTTAGTAGAGAACATCGATGATAAAGTTCGCAACTGTTGGTCGCTGATAAAAAAGCCTTGCCTGTACCGGAAGTAGCAGACGAGTAGCGTGACGTCACAGGTTGTGGAGCTCCTCACATCTGCACATTGTTTACAATCATGGCCACCAGCAGCGAGAGCGATTCGGACCGAGAAAGCGACGATTTCCCCATTAATTTGAGCGAGGATGAAAGATTCGTGGATGAGGAAAGTGAGAGTGAAGGAGTAGAGGGAAGATAGGGAAGATGCTGTGAGAGGCGGGTGGGACCTGATATTCAGCTGGGAATGACTAAAACAGTAAATAAACACAAGACATATATATACTCTATTAGCCACAACACAACCAGGCTTATATTTAATATGCCACAAATTAATCCCGCATAACAAACACCTCCCGCCTCCCGTCCATATAACCCGCCAATACAACTCAAACACCTGCACAACACACTCAATCCCACAGCCCAAAGTACCGTTCACCTCCCTAAAGTTCATACAGCACATATATTTCCCCAAAGTTACGTACGTGACATGCACATAGCGGCACGCACGTACGGGCAAGCGATCAAATGTTTGGAAGCCGCAGCTGCATGCGTACTCACGGTACCGCGTCTGCGCATCCAACTCAAAGTCCTCCTGGTAAAAGTCTCTCTTGTCCCAGTTCTCCACAGGCCAATGGTAAAGCTTGACTGTCATCTTTCGGGAATGTAAACAATGAAACACCGGCTGTGTTTGTGTTGCTGCAGCCGCCCGCAATACACCGCTTCCCACCTACAGCTTTCTTCTTTGCCGTCTCCATTGTTCATTGAACAAATCGCAAAAGATTCACCAACACAGATGTCCAGAATACTGTGGATTTTTGCGATGAAAACAGACGACTTAATAGCTGGCCACCATGCTGTCCCAAAATGTCCTCTACAATCCGTGACGTCATCATACCGAGACGTATTCAGCAGGGTATTTCGCGCAAAATTTAAAATTGCACTTGAGTAAGCTAACCCGGCCGTATTGGCATGTGTTGCAATGTTAAGATTTCATCATTGATATATAAACTATCAGACTGCGTGGTCGGTAGTAGTGGGTTTCAGTAGGCCTTTAAAGGCACTGGAGAAATCAAAGAACATGATCCTCACAGTGCCCCTCCCACCATCCAGGTGAGAGTGAGCATGATGCAGCAGGTAGATAACAGCATCATCCACTCCTACATGGGGCTGATATGCAAACTGTAGAGGATCCAGGGAAGGAGCCACCAGGGGTCTCAGCTGATCCAGCACAAGTCTCTCAAGGACCTTCATGACATGGGACGTCAGGGCAACAGGTCTGAAGTCGTTCAAGCCCGATGGGATGGGCTTCTTGGGCACCGACATTATGCAGGATGTTTTCCATTGAGCTGGTATCCGTTCTAGCTTCAGACTCAGGTTGAAGATGAAGTGCAGGATCTCAGTGAGCTGAGCAGCACAAGTCTTCAGGACCCAGGGGTTGACTCGGTCAGGGCCTGCTGACTTAGCTAATTTAATATGTATATAATATAGCTAATATGGCTATTATAGTTAATATAGAACAGGGGTGCTCATTACGTCGATCGCGAGCTACCGGTCGATCTCGGAGGGTGTGTCAGTCGATGACCAGCCAGGCATTAAAAAAATAGTCCTAAAAATGAGCGATCATAAATCTTCACTATGACGTCACTTTCGTCACTTGATTGACATTCACGGCACCCGAGGGTCTTCTGAGATGACGCTGGCTGCTGCCAGCTCATTAAAATTACCGACTGGAAGGCGAGAAACACTTTATTTCAACAGACTCTGGCGCCGTACCTGTCGTCAAAACTCCAAAGACCGACTGGACAGTTGCGCTAACAAAATAAGAGTCTCAGAAAGCTGGCGTGCACAAGCTAGCAAGTTACGGAGTTTGCCGACAATGTATTTCTTGTAAAGTGTATACAAAGGAGTACGGAAGCTGGACAAATAAGATGCCAAAAACCAACCACTTTCATGTGGTATTGGACAGAAAGGAGGACTTTTTTTCTCCTCCATTCGAAAATGCGGACATTATCAGCACCACTGTCTGATTCTAATCAATGCAAGTCATCAGAATCAGGTAATACACCAACTTATATTCTTGTCTTCATGAAAGAAAGGAATCTATATGTGTTAAACATGCTTGTATTATCTTTAAACACCTTTAACTTATTAACAATATTAACTATATGTGTTAAACATGCTTGTATTATCTTTAAACACCTTTAAGTTGTTAACAATATTAACTATATGTATTAAACATTCTTGTATTATCATTAAACACCTTTAATTTTTTAACAATATTAACTATATGTGTTAAACATGCTTGTATTATCTTTAAACACCTTTAAGTTGTTAACAATATTAACTATATGTATTAAACATTCTTGTATTATCTTTAAACACCTTTAACTTATTAACAATATTAACTATATGTGTTAAACATGCTTGTATTATCTTTAAACACCTTTAACTTGTTAACAATATTAACTATATGTGTTAAACATGCTTGTATTATCTTTAAACACCTTTAACTTATTAACAATATTAACTATATGTGTTAAACATGCTTGTATTATCTTTAAACACCTTTAACGTATTAACAATATTAACTATATGTGTTAAACATGCTTGTATTATCTTTAAACACATTTAACTTATTAACAATATTAACTATATGTGTTAAACATGCTTGTATTATCTTTAAACACCTTTAACTTGTTAACAATATTAACTATATGTGTTAAACATGCTTGTATTATCTTTAAACACCTTTAACTTGTTAACAATATTAACTATATGTATTAAACATGCTTGTATTATCATTAAACACCTTTAATTTTTTAACAATATTAATTATATGTGTTAAACATGCTTTCATTATCTTTAAACACCTTTTACTTGTTAACAATATTAACTATATGTATTAAACATACTTGTATTATCATTAAACATCTTTAATTTTTTAACAATATTAACTATGTGTTAAACATGCTTGCATTATCATTAAACACCTTTAACTTGTTAACAAAAACATATATTTCATAAATAAGTAAATATAAATTATATATATGGATGAGGTAGATCCCCATGACTTGATCAATTGAAAAGTAGCTCGCCTGCAGAAAAAGTGTGAGCACCCCTGATGTAAACAAACTATGGTGAGTTCAAGGACCGCCAAAATTAGTAGGACAAAACGGCGCTCGCCAAATACTCGAATCAGTGTTTACATGTTTAATATAAACAGTGTACTTTATAACAATTAGGGAGGTTTGTGTCATGTTTGTCCTCCTACAGAAACCATATTAAAACGAAAAATATGTTTTTCCCCCCTCATCTTTTTCTATTTTTCATACATTTTTGAAAAAGTTCCAGAGAGCCACTAGGGCGGCGCTAAAGAGCCGCATGCGGTTGCCGACCCCTGGGCTAGCTATATGTACATATTGTATCATTATGCGTCATTTGTAGGTATATTTGAGCTCATTTAGTTTCCTTTAAGTCCTCTTAATTCAATGTCTATCTGTATGTAATATGGCTTTTAATTTTTTGAGGCTCCAGACAAATTTGTTTTTGTATTTTTGGTCCAATATGGCTCTTTCAACGGGTTGCTGACCCCTGGTCTAGCACTAGGTTAGTAAGCGTCCCTCACCTGTGTTCTCCTGAGCGGTGGAGCGGCGGCCGTCATCGGTGAACAGCACCAGCATGGGCTGCTTGCTCTGGTGGTGGCTGCGTCCCGAGGCGAAGCGGATCAGCTTCAGGTCCATATGGCTCCCTCCGAGGGTCCGCACCACCACGTGCAGCCCCAGGTTGCTTTCCTCGTCCGCCATCCAGGAGCGGACCTTCACAAGGTCACACCAAAAGGCTGCTCAGTTTTGTTGTCGTGCGGTCGATGAAGCTCAACGGGTAGATACTTACAGCTTGAGTGATGGTGAACACCTCCCAGCCGTTGGAGTGGACTGGGATGAGTCGAGAAGACAGCAGCTTCTTGTCTTGTGTGTGATTGCCTTTGGTGTCCATCAGCTGGTAAACACTAACCTGTGTGTGTTTGACCAGGCATACAATAAGTGCATCATCTTTTGAAAAGGGCTTCATGACACCGATTCCCATCATCCATGAGTGAGATCGGCCGATACAAATACCGAGCACATGTACGTAGGGTTGTAACGGTACACAAAAATTTCGGTTCGGTACGTCCCTCGGTTTAGAGGTCACGGTTCGGTTCATTTTCGGTACAGTAAGAAAACAACAAAATGTAAATTTTTAGGTTATTTATTTACCAAATTTGCAAAATCTTCCACCAAAAATATTTTTCTTAGTGGAATATTTGATGTGAAGTAATGGGAACCTTGGATAGGTCAATAATTCATAATAACATTGATTTTGATTCAATATTATGTTTTGAGCAATGACAGTTTAAAAGAAAAAAAACCAGCTTTGTTTTATTAGTCAACATTGCAACTTTTTTATTTCACTTTTGTTATGTTTTTGTTTATTTTAATAGTATTTTTAGAATGTGCCGTGGGCCTTTAAAACATTAGCTGTGGGCCGCAAATGGCCTCCGGGGCACACTTTTGACACCCCTGCTATAGATAATAAAAAATGTAATTGATAAATCTATGGATAAAAAGCAGAGCCTGGCGACGCATGCGCGTTTAACATAACTCTCTCTCTCTCTCTCTCTCTCTGTCTCTGCCCCTCTCTCACCAATGCTGCTGCGCACCTTCACAATTTGTTTTGTTTTTAACCCCTTCTTAACCCTGAACGTACATTGAAAAAACACGCAACCCTAACTCAAAATGCCGGACATTTGAGGCATTTAAGAAACTCCGCCCTGACAGCTCAGCAAAAGAGGACATGTCTGGTGAAAAGAGGATGTATGGTCAGTCTTTCGTAGCCCGTTAGCTGCTAGCATGCCGTGTGTTGTGCCTCGGTGTGCATTGTTTACACAACGTGCGTTACGCTACTTAATATGTCCGTGTGGAAACTCGTTCGGTACACCCCCGTACCGAAACGGTTCAATACAAATACATGTACCGTTACACCCCTACATGTACCGTACTGTATTACCTGTAAAGTTTGTAATCATTTACAACAGGCATGTCCATAATGCAGTTATGGTTGCCCTCAGAGGGCCACGTTTAACAGTGAATAATATACAGTGTGAATATAAATGTGTATATATAAAACGTTTGTATAATTGTCTTTTACGTACACTGTACAAAAAAACAAATCTTTAGATTGTACTGTATAAAACTGGCAGCTCAGTCTCCACAATACATACAAATCCACTGTGTAGGATGGGAAGCAACATGAAGGTGTTCTGTTTCTTTGATGTATTGTACAAACCCCGTTTCCATATGAGTTGGGAAATTGTGTTAGATGTAAATATAAACGGAATACAATGATTTGCAAATCCTTTTCAACCCATATTCAGTTGAATGCACTACAAAGACAACATATTTGATGTTCAAACTCATAAATTTTTTATTTTTTTTTGCAAATAATAATTAACTTAGAATTTCATGGCTGCAACACGTGCCAAAATAGTTGGGAAAGGGCATGTTCACCACTGTGTCACATCACCTTTTCTTTTAACAACACTCAATAAACGATTGGGAACTGAGGAAACTAATTGTTGAAGCTTTGAAAGTGGAATTCTTTCCCATTCTCGTTTTATATAGAGCTTCAATCGTTCAACGGTCCGGGGTCTCCGCTGTCCTATTTTACGCTTCATAATGCGCCACACATTTTCGATGGGAGACAGGTCTGGACTGCAGGCGGGCCAGGAAAGTCCCCGCACTCTTTTTTTACGAAGCCACGCTGTGGTAACACGTGCTGAATGTGGCTTGGCATTGTCTTGCTGAAATAAGCAGGGGCATCCATGAAAAAGACGGCGTTTAGATGGCAGCATATGTTGTTCCAAAAGCTGTATGTACCTTTCAGCATTAATGGCGCCTTCACAGATGTGTAAGTTACCCATGCCTTGGGCACTAATGCACCCCCATACCATCACAGATGCTGGCTTTTCAACTTTGCGTCGATAACAGTCTGGATGGTTCGCTTCCCCTTTGTCGATGTCGAATATTTCCAAAAACAATTTGAAATGTGGACTCGTCAGACCACAGAACACTTTTCCACTTTGCATGAGTTCATCTTAGATGATCTCGGGCCCAGAGAAGCCGGCGGCGTTTCTGGATGTTGTTGATAAATGGCTTTCGCTTTGCATAGTAGAGCTTTAACTTGCACTTACAGATGTAGCGACAAACTGTATTTAGTGACAGTGGTTTTCTGAAGTGTTCCTGAGCCCATGTGGTGATATCCTTTAGAGATTGATGTCGGTTTTTGACACAGTGCCGTCTGAGGGATCGAAGGTCACGGTCATTCAATGTTGGTTTCCGGCCATGCCGCTTACGTGGAGTGATTTCTCCAGATTCTCTGAACCTTTTGATGATATTACGGACCGTAGATGTTGAAATCCCTAAATTTCTTGTAATTGCACTTTGAGAAAGGTTGTTCTTAAACTGTTTGACTATTTGCTCACGCAGTTGTGGACAAAGGGGTGTACCTCGCCCCATCCTTTCTTGTGAAAGACTGAGCATTTTTTGGGAAGCTGTTTTTATACCCAATCATGGCACCCACCTGTTCCCAATTAGCCTGCACACCTGCGGATGTTCCAAATAAGTGTTTGATGAGCATTCCTCAACTTTATCAGTATTTATTGCCGAACTTTCCCAACTTCTTTGTCACGTGTTGCTGGCATCAAATTCTAAAGTTAATGATTATTTGCAAAAAAAAAAAAAGTTTATCAGTTTGAACATCAAATATGTTGTCTTTGTAGCATATTCAACTGAATATGGGTTGAAAATGATTTGCAAATAATTGTATTCCGCTTATATTTACATCTAACACTATTTCCCAACTCATATGGAAACGGGTTTGGAATCCACAGAAAAGTTTTGTCTTGACCCAAGAACTATAAAGCGGAGAGGAAGCAGGGCCAGACTCCCCTCCAGGCGACCTTTTCTTTGAACTGTTTACGACCATTTCTTTGAACTGTTTTGTGACAAAGACGATGGCTGTTTACGACCCCCTTCCCTTAGAAACAGCTGTTGCCATGTAATCAGGGAAAGTCCAAATAAAAGAGGAGGCGTACAATCTTCCGTCAGAGCGTGGTGACACTGTACAAGGGTACAGGTTTACGCGTTTCTCCTCATTGAGCCAAATTTAATTCTGTCTCTTTTTAATTCCTTGCTTCTTGTCTTGTTTAATAGATGTCATCAGTGTTTGAACCTGACAGGTGACTAAAAAGAAACACGGTGTCAGCCGGAGGGGATCGCCATTAAAGGCTTCAATCGACAATGGTTTTTCGCGAATGTCGGCCAACACTGATGGGTGGATCGATCGTTACATGACGAGTTTGGACTGTAACATGCGTGCTCCACATACCTGGCAGAAGTGGTGCCGGGTGAACGTCAGCGCGGCCTGATGTCGCAGCTTGAAAAGATGGAGCTCTGCAGTCAGGATCTTCTCTGTTCTCGCCACAGTGGACAGATTAAAGCGGAACTCCACCTGCTCGCTGCGCACTGCAATAGGAAACGAGGACCAAGAACAGTCAGTCCCTTAACCCACAAAAATGCTCCGTAATTTTTTTCACTAAAACTCTTTCAAGACTAAGACATGGGTGCTCAAACTTTTAGCCTTTGAGGGAAAAAAAAAAAAGTTATATCATTTACCCTTTTGGTAATTGAATTGTTATGCTACACACTAATAACAAGTTAGTTAGAGGTGGGGGAAATATTCGATTTTTAGGTGGATCGCAATTCGGACATGGACGATTATAAAATCAATTAGTAAACGTCAATTGATAATTTATTTATTTATTGTAAATAAAAGTTATGTAGACAGTTTTAAAATCTGGCTAACCGCAGCGAACCACCTCACCAGCTCCTTTATTTTAGGGCACTTATGTTCCAGTTTTGCACACATTTCCATTAATTAAAAAAATGTGATGGGAATTTCCTAATACAAATGCACTGTTTTTAAAAGTTCAGTTCAGTTCAGTTTCAGTTTATTTGGAACATGCATACGAGCCAATGTAACGTATCGCATATTTCCAGTTGCTTCATTACAGCACGTCCGAAAAGGAGTAGGAAGAAGCAGAGCTTATTTAATCCTACCCCTTTTCATTCCATAGCAATTTTATCCCATTTCCTTGTTCTCTGTAACAGAACAGTGAACAAATAAATAACAAATGAATAATATACCATAGTAAGTAAACACATATTTTGTATGTATATATATATATATATATATATATATATATATATATAAATACATAAATAATTTTTTAAATGTGTTAATGGTATTACAGCCCTTTTGACATGAAATATCACCCACACACACGTTTAATCCGACACAGTACTACTACCTGAGCCTGAGCCTGAGCCAATCAGTGGCCTCGATACTGATTGCGTTGGTCTCATTTATTAACCAATACTGCTAGTATTGATATTCTTAGTTCTTTTAGTCCAGGGGTCCCCAAACTACGTGGGAAGTCCCAAGTAAAAAGAAAAAGAAAAACTTTTTTTTTTTAATTAATATTTTTAAAAATCTGTCCTTTCTAATCCATTATCTACCGCGTGTTACTCTCGGTGTCTCCTAGCCACTCAGGCAAATCATATTGTCAAAAAATGCATTTTCCCATCGATAACGGGACATCATCGCGCTCAGAAATATATATAATTATTTATATATATGTATATATATATATATTATATATAATTATATATATATATATATATATATATATATATATATATACATACATACACAGCCCGTCCCCCAGCCACATTTTTTTAACCCAATGCGGCCCCCCGAGTCAAAAGGTTTGCCAGGGATCCCCAAAATACAGCCCACGGGCCGGATCCAGCCCGCCAGCGTCCAAAGTCCGGCCCGCGGATAGTCCCATGTAAAAACAATTTATTTATTTATTTTTTTAAATTAGTATTTTTTAAAAATCTGTCCTTTCTAATCTATTTCCTACCGCTTGTTACTCTCAGTGTCCTAGCCACTTAGGCTATATATATATATACAGGTAAAAGCCAGTAAATTAGAATATTTTGAAAAACTTGATTTATTTCAGTAATTGCATTCAAAAGGTGTAACTTGTACATTATATTTATTCATTGCACACAGACTGATGCATTCAAATGTTTATTTCATTTAATTTTGATGATTTGAAGTGGCAACAAATGAAAATCCAAAATTCCGTGTGTCACAAAATTAGAATATTACTTAAGGCTAATACAAAAAATGGATTTTTAGAAATGTTGGCCAACTGAAAAGTATGAAAATGAAAAATATGAGCATGTGCAATACTCAATACTTGGTTGGAGCTCCTTTTGCCTCAATTACTGCGTTAATGCGGCGTGGCATGGAGTCGATGAGTTTCTGGCACTGCTCAGGTGTTATGAGAGCCCAGGTTGCTCTGATAGTGGCCTTCAACTCTTCTGCGTTTTTGGATCTGGCATTCTGCATCTTCCTTTTCACAATACCCCACAGATTTTCTATGGGGCTAAGGTCAGGGGAGTTGGCGGGCCAATTTAGAACAGAAATACCATGGTCCGTAAACCAGGCACGGGTAGATTTTGCGCTGTGTGCAGGCGCCAAGTCCTGTTGGAACTTGAAATCTCCATCTCCATAGAGCAGGTCAGCAGCAGGAAGCATGAAGTGCTCTAAAACTTGCTGGTAGACGGCTGCGTTGACCCTGGATCTCAGGAAACAGAGTGGACCGACACCAGCAGATGACATGGCACCCCAAACCATCACTGATGGTGGAAACTTTACACTAGACTTCAGGCAACATGGATCCTGTGCCTCTCCTGTCTTCCTCCAGACTCTGGGACCTCGATTTCCAAAGGAAATGCAAAATTTGCATGGTTGGGTGATGGTTTGGGGTGCCATGTCATCTGCTGGTGTCGATCCACTCTGTTTATAGTAGGGCTGCGAATCTTTGGGTGTCCCACGATTCGATTCAATATCGATTATTGGGGTCACAATTCGATTATTAATCGATTTTTTTTTATTCAACGCGATTCTCGATTCAAAAACGATATTTGTCCGATTCAAAACGATTCCTATTCATTCAATACATAGGATTTCAGCAGGATCTACCCCAGTCTGCTGACATGCAAGCAGAGTAGTAGATTTTTGTAAAAAGCTTTTATAATTGTAAAGGACAATGTTTTATCAACTGATTGCAATAATGTACATTTGTTTCAACTATTAAATGAGCCAAAAATATGACTTATTTTATCTTTGTGAAAATATTGGACACCGTGTGTTGTCAAGCTTATGAGATGCGATGCAAGTGTAAGCCCCTGTGACACTATTGTTCTTTTTTTTTTTTATAAATGTCTAATGATAATGTCAATGAGGGATTTTTAATCACTGCTATGTTGAAATTGTAACTAAACATTGATACTGTTGTTGATAATATTCATTTTTGTTTCACTGCTTTTGGATTGTTCTGTGTCGTGTTTGTGTGTCCTCTCAATTGCTCTGTTTATTGCAGTTCTGAGTGTTGCTGGGTTTGGTTTGGTTTTGGATTGCATTGTTATGGTATTGCTTTGTATTTTTTTGTTGGATTGATTAATAAAAAAATAAAATAAAAATACCGTATTTTTCGGACTATAAGTCGCAGTTTTTTTTCATAGTTTGGCCGGGCTCCAGTGCAACTTATATATGTTTTTTTTTACTTTTTTAGTATGCATTTTCGGCAGGTGCGACTTATACTCCGGTGCGTCTTATACTCCGAAAAATACGGTAATAATAATAATAAAATCGATTTTTGAAAAATGAGAATCGATACTGAATCGTACAACGTGAGAATCGCGATTTGAATTCAAATCGATTTTTTCACAAACCCCTACAATCTACTAATAAAAGTTTCAATCAACCAATCAATGCCTGAGCCTGAGCCAATCAGCGGCCTTGATACTGAAATGTCAGATTGCTTTGGTCTCATTTAGTGACCAATACTGCTAGTATTGATATTCTTAGTTCATTTCGTCATTTTTTACACATGAAAAGGCTTGAATTGGGCCACAAATACGTAAAATATGCTTTAAAAACGATGGGACGACTTTAGTATACAATAACCAACAGTTTATAGTAGGGCTGCGAATCTTTGGGTGTCCCACGATTCGATTCAATATCGATTCTTGGGATCACGATTCGATTATAAATCTTTTTTTTTTTTTTATTCAACGCGATTCTCGATACAAAAACGATATTTTTCCAATTCAAAACTATTCTCTATTCATTCAATACATAGGATTTCAGCAGGATCTACCCCAGTCTGCTGACATGTAAGCAGAGTAGTAGATTTTTGTAAAAAGCTTTTATAATTGTAAAGGACAATGTTTTATCAACTGATTGCAATAATGTACATTTGTTTTAACTATTAAATGAACCAAAAATATGACTTATTTTATCTTTGTGAAAATATTGGACACAGTGTGTTGTCAAGCTTATGAGATGCGATGCAAGTGTAAGCCCCTGTGACACTATTGTTATTTTTTTTATAAATGTCTAATGATAATGTCAATGAGGGATTTTTAATCACTTCTATGTTGAAATTGTAACTAAATATTGATACTGTTGTTGATAATATTCATTTTTGTTTCACTACTTTTGGTTTGTTCTGTGTCGTGTTTGTGTGTCCTCTCAATTGCTCTGTTTATTGCAGTTCTGAGTGTTGCTGGGTCGGGTTTGGTTTTGGAATTGGATTGCATTGTTATGGTATTGCTGTGTATTATTTTGTTGGATTGATTAATAAAAAAAATAAAAAAATAAATCGATTTTTGTAAAATGAGAATCAATACTGAATCGTACAACGTGAGAATCACGATTTGAATTCAAATCGATTTTTTCCCAAACCCCTACAATCTACTAATAAAAGTTTCAATCAACCAATCAATGCCTGAGCCTGAGCCAATCAGCGGCCTTGATACTGAAATGTCTGATTGCTTTGGTCTCATTTAGTGGCCAATACTGCTAGTATTGATATTCTTAGTTCATTTCGTCATTTTTTATACATGAAAAGGCTTGAATTGGGCCACAAATACGTAAAATATGCTTTAAAAACGACGGGACGACTTTAGTATACAATAACCAACAGTTTATAGTAGGGCTGCGAATCTTTGGGTGTCCCACGATTCGATTCAATATCGATTCTTGGGGTCACGATTCGATTATAAATCGATTTTTCTTAATTCAACGCGATTCTCGATTCAAAAACAATAGTTTTCCGATTCAAAACGGTTCTCTATTCATTCAATACATAGGATTTCAGAAGGATCTACTCCAGTCTGCTGACATGCAAGCAGAGTAGTAGATTTTTATAAAAAGCTTTCACAATTGTATAGGACAATGTTTTATCAACTGATTGCAATAATGTACATTTGTTTTAACTATTAAATGAGCCAAAAATATGACTTATTTTATCTTTGTGAAAATATTGGACACAGTGTGTTGTCAAGCTTATGAGATGCGATACAAGTGTAAGCCACTTTCTTTTTTTTTTATAAATGTCTAATGATAATGTCAATGAGGGATTTTTAATCACTGCTATGTTGAAATTGTAACTAAACATTGATACTGTTGTTGTTAATATTCATTTTTGTTTCACTGCTTTTGGATTGTTCTGTGTCGTGTTTGTGTGTCCTCTCAATTGCTCTGTTTATTGCAGTTCTGAGTGTTGCTGGGTTTGGTTTTGGAATTGGATTGCATTGTTATGGTATTGCTTTGTATTATTTTGTTGGATTGATTAATAACAATAAAAAAAATAAAATCGATTTTTGTAAAATGAGAATCGATACTGAATCATACAACGTGAGAATCGCGATTTGAATTCGAATCGATTTTTTCCCACACCCCTACAATCTACTAATAAAAGTTTCAATCAACCAATCAATGCCTGAGCCTGAGCCAATCAGCGGCCTTGATACTGAAATGTCAGATTGCTTTGGTCTCATTTAGTGGCCAATACTGCTAGTATTGATATTTTTTAGTTCATTTCGTCATTTTTTATACATGAAAAGGCTTGAGTTGGGCCACAAATACGTAAAATATGCTTTAAAAACGACGGGACGACTTTAGTATACAATAACCAACAGTTTATAGTAGGGCTGCGAATCTTTGGGTGTCCCACGATTCGATTCAATATCGATTCTTGGGATCACGATTCGATTATAAATCTTTTTTTTTTTTTTATTCAACGCGATTCTCGATACAAAAACGATATTTTTCCGATTCAAAACTATTCTCTATTCATTCAATACATAGGATTTCAGCAGGATCTACCCCAGTCTGCTGACATGCAAGCAGAGTAGTAGATTTTTGTAAAAAGCTTTTATAATTGTAAAGGACAATGTTTTATCAACTGATTGCAATAATGTACATTTGTTTCAACTATTAAATGAGCCAAAAATATGACTTATTTTATCTTTGTGAAAATATTGGACACAGTGTGTTGTCAAGCTTATGAGATGCGATACAAGTGTAAGCCACTTTCTTTTTTTTTTATAAATGTCTAATGATAATGTCAATGAGGGATTTTTAATCACTGCTATGTTGAAATTGTAACTAATATTGATACTGTTGTTGATAATTTTCATTTTTGTTTCACTACTTTTGGATTGTTCTGTGTCGTGTTTGTGTGTCCTCTCAATTGCTCTGTTTATTGCAGTTCTGAGTGTTGATGGGTTTTGTTTTGGAATTGGATTGCATTGTTATGGTATTGCTTTGTATTATTTTGTTGGATTGATTAATAAAAAAAAAAAAAAAAAAATACCGTATTTTTCGGACTATAAGTCGCAGTTTTTTTAATAGTTTGGCCGGGCTCCAGTGCAACTTATATATGTTTTTTTTTACTTTTTTAGTATGCATTTTCGGCAGGTGCGACTTATACTCCGGTGCGATTTATACTCCGAAAAATACGGTAATAATAATAATTAAATCCATCCATCCATCCATTTTCTACCGCTTATTCCCTTTGGGGTCGCGGGGGGCGCTGGAGCCTATCTCAGCTACAATCGGGCGGAAGGCGGGGTACACCCTGGACAAGTCGCCACCTCATCGCAGGGCCAACACAGATAGACAGACAACATTCACACTCACATTCACACACTAGGGCCAATTTAGTGTTGCCAATCAACTTATCCCCAGGTGCATGTCTTTGGAAGTGGGAGGAAGCCGGAGTACCCGGAGGGAACCCACGCAGTCACGGGGAGAACATGCAAACTCCACACAGAAAGATCCCGAGCCCGGGATTGAACCCAAGACTACTCAGGACCTTCGTATTGTGAGGCAGATGCACTAACCCCTCCGCCACCGTGAAGCCCATAATTAAATCGATTTTTGAAAAATGAGAATTGATACTGAATCGTACAACGTGAGAATCGCGATTTGAATTCAAATCGATTTTTTCCCACACCCCTACAATCTACTAATAAAAGTTTCAATCAACCAATCAATGCCTGAGCCTGAGCCAATCAGCGGCCTTGATACTGAAATGTCTGATTGCTTTAGTCTCATTTAGTGACCAATACTGCTAGTATTGATATTTTTTTAGTTCATTTCGTCATTTTTTATACATGAAAAGGCTTGAGTTGGGCCACAAATACGTAAAATATGCTTTAAAAACGACGGGACGACTTTAGTATACAATAACCAACAGTTTATAGTAGGGCTGCGAATCTTTGGGTGTCCCACGATTCGATTCAATATCGATTCTTGGGATCACGATTCGATTATAAATCTTTTTTTTTTTTTTATTCAACGCGATTCTCGATACAAAAACGATATTTTTCCGATTCAAAACTATTCTCTATTCATTCAATACATAGGATTTCAGCAAGATCTACCCCAGTCTGCTGACATGCAAGCAGAGTAGTAGATTTTTGTAAAAAGCTTTTATAATTGTAAAGGACAATGTTTTATCAACTGATTGCAATAATGTACATTTGTTTCAACTATTAAATGAACCAAAAATATGACTTATTTTATCTTTGTGAAAATATTGGACACAGTGTGTTGTCAAGCTTATGAGATGCGATACAAGTGTAAGCCAATGTGACACTATAGTTATTTTTTTATAAATGTCTAATGATAATGTCAATGAGGGATTTTTAATCACTGCTATGTTGAAATTGTAACTAATATTGATACTGTTGTTGATAATTTTCATTTTTGTTTCACTACTTTTGGATTGTTCTGTGTCGTGTTTGTGTGTCCTCTCAATTGCTCTGTTTATTGCAGTTCTGAGTGTTGCTGGGTTTGGTTTTGGAATTGGATTGCATTGTTATGGTATTGCTTTGTATTGTTTTGTTGGATTGATTAATAAAAATAAATAAATAAAAATACCGTATTTTTCGGACTATAAGTCGCAGTTTTTTTTATAGTTTGGCCGGGCTCCAGTGCAACTTATATATGTTTTTTTTACTTTTTTAGTATGCATTTTCGGCAGGTGCGACTTATACTCCGGTGCGATTTATACTCCGAAAAATACGGTAATAATAATAATTAAATCCATCCATTTTCTACCGCTTATTCCCTTTGGGGTCGCGGGGGGCGCTGGAGCCTATCTCAGCTACAATCGGGCGGAAGGCGGGGTACACCCTGGACAAGTCGCCACCTCATCGCAGGGCCAACACAGATAGACAGACAACATTCACACTCACATTCACACACTAGGGCCAATTTAGTGTTGCCAATCAACTTATCCCCAGGTGCATGTCTTTGGAAGTGGGAGGAAGCCGGAGTACCCGGAGGGAACCCACGCAGTCACGGGGAGAACATGCAAACTCCACACAGAAAGATCCCGAGCCCGGGATTGAACCCAAGACTACTCAGGACCTTCGTATTGTGAGGCAGATGCACTAACCCCTCCGCCACCGTGAAGCCCATAATTAAATCGATTTTTGAAAAATGAGAATTGATACTGAATCGTACAACGTGAGGATCGCGATTTGAATTCAAATCGATTTTTTCACAAACCCCTACAATCTACTCATAAAAGTTTCAATCAACCAATCAATGCCTGAGCCTGAGCCAATCAGCGGCCTTGATACTGAAATGTCAGATTGCATTTAGTGACCAATACTGCTAGTATTGATATTTTTTAGTTCATTTCGTCATTTTTTTATACATGAAAAGGCTTGAGTTGGGCCACAAATACGTAAAATATGCTTTAAAAACGATGGGACGACTTTAGTATACAATAACCAACAGTTTATAGTAGGGCTGCGAATCTTTGGGTGTCCCACAATTCGATTCAATATCGATTCTTGGGGTCACAATTCGATTATAAATCGATTTTTTTTTTTTCAACGCGATTCTCGATTCAAAAACAATATTTTTCCGATTCAAAACGGTTCTCTATTCATTCAATACGTAGGATTTCAGCAGGATCTACCCCAGTCTGCTGACATGCAAGCAGAGTAGTAGATTTTTGTAAAAAGCTTTTATAATTGTAAAGGACAATGTTTTATCAACTGATTGCAATAATGTACATTTGTTTCAACTATTAAATGAACCAAAAATATGACTTATTTTATCTTTGTGAAAATATTGGACACAGTGTGTAGTCAAGCTTATGAGATGCGATGCAAGTGTAAGCCCCTGTGACACTATTGTTCTTTTTTTTTTATAAATGTCTAATGATAATGTCAATGAGGGATTTTTAATCACTGCTATGTTGAAATTCTAACTAAACATTGATACTGTTGTTGATAATATTCATTTTTGTTTCACTGCTTTTGGATTGTTCTGTGTCGTGTTTGTGTGTCCTCTCAATTGCTCTGTTTATTGCAGTTCTGAGTGTTGCTGGGTTTGGTTTTGGAATTGGATTGCATTGTTATGGTATTGCTTTGTATTATTTTGTTGGATTGATTAATAAAAAAATAAAATAAAAATACCGTATTTTTCGGACTATAAGTCGCAGGTTTTTTTCATAGTTTGGCCGGGCTCCAGTGCAACTTATATATGTTTTTTTACTTTTTTAGTATGCATTTTGGGCAGGTGCGACTTATACTCCGGTGCGACTTATACTCCGAAAAATACGGTAATAATAATAATAAAATCGATTTTTGAAAAATGAGAATCGATACTAAATCGTACAACGTGAGAATCGCGATTTGAATTCGAATCGATTTTTTCCCACACCCCTACAATCTACTAATAAAAGTTTCAATCAACCAATCAATGCCTGAGCCTGAGCCAATCAGCGGCCTTGATACTGAAATGTCTGATTGCTTTGGTCTCATTTAGTGACCAATACTGCTAGTATTGATATTCTTAGTTCATTTCGTCATTTTTTACACATGAAAAGGCTTGAATTGGGCCACAAATACGTAAAATATGCTTTAAAAACGATGGGACGACTTTAGTATACAATAAGCAACAGTTTATAGTAGGGCTGCGAATCTTTGGGTGTCCCACGATTCGATTCAATATCGATTCTTGGGGTCACAATTCGATTATAAATCGATTTTTCTTAATTCAACGCGATTCTCGATTCAAAAACAATATTTTTCCGATTCAAAACTATTCTCTATTCATTCAATACATAGGATTTCAGCAGGATCTACCCCAGTCTGCTGACATGCAAGCAGAGTAGTAGATTTTTATAAAAAGCTTTTATAATTGTAAAGGACAATGTTTTATCAACTGATTGCAATAATGTAGATTTGTTTTAACTATTAAATGAGCCAAAAATATGACTTATTTTATCTTTGTGAAAATATTGGACACAGTGTGTTGTCAAGCTTATGAGATGTGATGCAAGTGTATTAAGCCACTGTGACACTATTGTTCTTTTTTTTTTTTATATAAATGTCTAATGATAATGTGAATGAGGGATTTTTAATCACTGCTATGTTGAAATTGTAACTAAATATTGATACTGTTGTTGATAATATTCATTTTTGTTTCACTACTTTTGGATTGTTCTGTGTCGTGTTTGTGTGTCCTCTCAATTGCTCTGTTTATTGCAGTTCTGAGTGTTGCTGGGTTTGGTTTTGGAATTGGATTGCATTGTTATGGTATTGCTTTGTATTGCTTTGTTGGATTGATTAATAAAAAAATAAAATAAAAATACCGTATTTTTCGGACTATAAGTCGCAGTTTTTTTTCATAGTTTGGCCGGGCTCCAGTGCAACTTATATATGTTTTTTTAGTATGCATTTTGGGCAGGTGCGACTTATACTCCGGTGCGACTTATACTCCGAAAAATACGGTAATAATAATAATAAAATCGATTTTTGAAAAATGAGAATCGATACTGAATCTTACAACGTGAGAATCGCGATTTGAATTCAAATCGATTTTTACACAAACCCCTACAATCTACTAATAAAAGTTTCAATCAACCAATCAATGCCTGAGCCTGAGCCAATCAGCGGCCTTGATACTGAAATGTCTGATTGCTTTGGTCTCATTTAGTGGCCAATACTGCTAGTATTGATATTTTTTAGTTCATTTCGTCATTTTTTATACATGAAAAGGCTTGAGTTGGGCCACAAATACGTAAAATATGCTTTAAAAACGATGGGACGACTTTAGTATACAATAACCAACAGTTTATAGTAGGGCTGCGAATCTTTGGGTGTCCCACGATTCGATTCAATATCGATTCTTGGGATCACGATTCGATTATAAATCTTTTTTTTTTTTTTTATTCAACGCGATTCTCGATACAAAAACGATATTTTTCCGATTCAAAACTGTTCTCTATTCATTCAATACATAGGATTTCAGCAAGATCTACCCCAGTCTGCTGACATGCAAGCAGAGTAGTAGATTTTTGTAAAAAGCTTTTATAATTGTAAAGGACAATGTTTTATCAACTGATTGCAATAATGTACATTTGTTTTAACTATTAAATGAACCAAAAATATGACTTATTTTATCTTTGTGAAAATATTGGACACAGTGTGTTGTCAAGCTTATGAGATGCGATACAAGTGTAAGCCACTTTCTTTTTTTTTTATAAATGTCTAATGATAATGTCAATGAGGGATTTTTAATCACTGCTATGTTGAAATTGTAACTAAACATTGATACTGTTGTTGTTAATATTCATTTTTGTTTCACTGCTTTTGGATTGTTCTGTGTCGTGTTTGTGTGTCCTCTCAATTGCTCTGTTTATTGCAGTTCTGAGTGTTGATGGGTTTGGTTTTGGAATTGGATTGCATTGTTATGGTATTGCTTTGTATTATTTTGTTGGATTGATTAATAACAATAAAAAAAATAAAATCGATTTTTGTAAAATGAGAATCGATACTGAATCATACAACGTGAGAATCGCGATTTGAATTCGAATCGATTTTTTCCCACACCCCTACAATCTACTAATAAAAGTTTCAATCAACCAATCAATGCCTGAGCCTGAGCCAATCAGCGGCCTTGATACTGAAATGTCAGATTGCTTTGGTCTCATTTAGTGGCCAATACTGCTAGTATTGATATTTTTTAGTTCATTTCGTCATTTTTTTATACATGAAAAGGCTTGAGTTGGGCCACAAATACGTAAAATATGCTTTAAAAACGACGGGACGACTTTAGTACACAATAATCAACAGTTTATAGACACAATCCCATGTTACTGAATGAGACCGTGACTCGGCACTTTTTTGACCCGGAAGCACTCACGTTTGTCGAAGAAGCTGCGCACCGTGTTGCCCTCCAGCAGGTAGGGGTCCTTGGTGACGCCGTCCACGTCCGCCACGGTGTTGTACAGGTCCAGCATGTACTGGGGCGGCTGCTGCTGGCGCCCGTGGACGGCGGGCGGGTCCTCCATGCCGAACACCTCCAGCAGCCTCTTGATGGCGGCCGAGCGGACCTCGCGGGAGCCGCCGCCGAAAGGCTCCTCCAGGTAATTGAGGGAGGGGGGCCGCGCTCGGGCCGCGCACGCCAAAGCCGCCACTGCGATCGCAAACATCAGCATCTTCTTTCTTTTCCTTTTTTTGTGTGTGTGTGTGTGTCCAAATGAGTGCATGGGGCTCCCCCTTATATCTAATATGGCCCCCCACGCCCTCCTGGCCCGCTCAATCTCATGGTAAACAGCCGTAAAGATGCTATTTGGTCGCAAATGTAAATCACCCATCAGCGAATGTAAAGGGCTGACTAATGGCGGTGTTGACAAAGGTGTGAAGTCCATTGGAGACGTGATTCCAGCCCATTGTCCTCGCGTCTGGCAATAAACGCGCAAATCAACTAAAAAAAAAAAAAAAAAAAGTGCGGGAGAAACCTGCGGGGGGAACAACGTGTGCGCGCTGCGTACATTTGTGCGTCAAAACTCCCGTCTGTGGTGCACGACTCAATCCACTTTTGGAACCGAGCGAGGAAGTGCTCCTCCGTGCCCCCTGCGGGGTTCGAGCCGCGCCACAATGGATCCATTAATTTGGAATAATGGGCACCAGGGGGGGGGAACCAATTACTGGCATTCACGCAGGAGGTGTCCCTGGCTACACGTCCGCGCATTTACATCGAGCATCACTTTAATTCTCTTAACCTGGGTTCGATCGAACCCTAGGGGTGCTGCTGAAGCAAGTCCGTTTTTTTGAATTTTTTTTACGACATTTTAGCAAAATATTTTTTTTCTCGTAAAATATGCATTTTCTTTCATTTTCGGGTTTTATCGGGACTCCTGATGACGTTTTGAGACATCTCCTATAACAGGGGTCGGCAACCCAAAATGTTGAAAGAGCCATATTGGACCAAAAATACAAAAACAAATCTGTCTGGAGCCGCAAAAAATTAAAAGCCATATTATATACAGATAGTGTGTCATGAGATATAAATTGAATTAATATGACTTAAAGGAAACTAAATAACCTCAAATATAGCTACAAATGAGGCATAATTATGCAATATGTACATATAGTACTACTACTCAGTGGCCTAGTGGTTAGAGTGTCCGTCCTGAGATCGGTAGGTTGGGAGTTCAAATCCCGGCCGAGTCATACCAAAGACTATAAAAATGGGACCCATTACCTCCCTGCTTGGCACTCAGCATCAAGGGTTGGAATTGGGGGTTAAATCACCAAAATGATTCCCGGGCGCAGCCACCGCTGCTGCCCACTGCTCCCCTCACCTCCCAGGGGGTGATCAAGGGTGATGGGTCAAATGCAGAGAATAATTTCGCCACACCTAGTGTGTGTGTGACAATCATTGGTACTTTAACTTTAACTTTATAGCTAACCTAAATAGCATGTTAGCATCGATTAGCCTGCGATGAGGTGGCGACTTGTCCAGGGTGTACCCCGCCTTCCGCCCGATTGTAGCTGAGATAGGCTCCAGCGCCCCCCGCGACCCCAAAGGGAATAAGCGGTAGAAAATGGATGGATGGATGGCATCGATTAGCTTGCAGTCATGCAGTGACCAAATATGTCTGATTAGCACTCCACACAAGTCAATAACATCAACAAAACTCACCTTTGTGCATTCATGCACAACGTTTAAAGTTTGGTGGACAACATGAGACAGAAAAAGAAGTGGCATAAAACACGTCCTAGAAAGTCGCAGAAAGATATACATTAGAGATGCGCGGTTTGCGGGCACAACCGCGGAGTCCGCGGATTATCCCCGGATCGGGCGGATGAAATAAAAAAAAATTAGATTTTATCCGCGGGTCGGGTCGGACGGTTGAAATAAAAAAAAATTAGATTTTAAATAGATTCAGGCGGGTGGCAGTTAAACCAATTCGGAAATATATATACATAGTTAAATGTTATAACCCACATACGAAAAACGAGCAGGCACCTGCTGCATATGCAACAACAGAAGAAAAAAAAAAAAAGAGATGGACACTTTTACGGAGCGGAGAAGGGACGCCTCGCCGGGGTCCGGGACCGAGGCCCCTTCCCCCGAGAGGGCCCCACCGGGAGCCGTAGCTGAGGCGATCCGCGAGAAGGGCCCGACGCACGTCCAGGGTCACCACAGCGCCCACCGCACCGACACCCCCGCCTCGTCACGCGCAGCAGGTAAGCAGCTTACCTGCCCGCCACCCCGTGGCCGGGGGCTCGTAACAGGGGTCACTCCGCGCGCTCCGCCCGCGCAGCTTACCTGCCCGCCACCCCTGTTGCCGGGGGCGCGTAACAGGGGTCACTCCGCGTGCAGTGCGCTCACGAAAGGGGTGGGGCTCACCCTGGTTGATATAGACAGCAGGACGGTGGCCATGGAAGTTGGAACCCGCTAAGGAGTGTGTAACAACCCACCTGCCGAATCAACTAGCCCTGAAAATGGATGGCGCTGGAGCGTCGGGCCCATACCCGGCCGTCGCCGGCAGCGAGATGCGCTTGGAGGTGCGCTCAGCGCGGCTCCCATATGATTGCGCACTGGTGTGCGTCTGGGTCGTGACAGCGTGGCACGCGAATGTCTGTGCTGCATTGGATCAGTCTCTTTTCTTTAACAGGCAAAAGCTTTATAACCTCACTAATGCCTTGCATCGTCTATATTAGATATATAACAACGGGCGGGTGCGGTTCTGATCAAATGTTAGAGCGGGTGGATGGCGGATGGTTGACGACTTTCTGATGCGGTTGCGGATGAAATAATTGCCTATCCGCGCATCTCTAATATACATGTAAACAAACTGAGGTGAGTTCAAGGACTGCCAAAATTAGTAGGACAAAAGGGCGCTCGCCAAATACTCTAATCAGTGAAGCATATTTAATATAATCAGTGTGCTTTATAACAATTAGGGAGGTTTGTGTCATATTTGTCCTCCTACAGAAACCATATTAAAACAAAAAATATATTTTTTCCCCTCAACTTTTTCCATTTTTCATAAATTTTTGAAAAAGCTCCAGAGAGCCACTAGGGCGGCGCTAAAGAGCCGCATGCGGCTCTAGAGCCGCGGGTTGCCGACCCCTGTCCTATAACTACAGCACCAGAATTGTGCTGCTGAAGCAAGTCCGTTTTTTTGAATTTTTTGTAAGGGTCCCCCCTTACGACATTTTAGCAAAAACATTTTTTCGTAAAATATGCATTTTCTTACATTTTCTTACATTTACGGGTTTTGTCGGTGAGTCGGCCTCGGGGGTTCGGCGGAGCCTCCGCCGCAGAGGTATTATCAATCAATCAATCAATCAATGTTTATTTATATAGCCCTAAATCACAAGTGTCTCAAAGGGCTGCACAAGCCACAACGACATCCTCGGTACAGAGCCCACATAAGGGCAAGGAAAAACTCACCCCAGTGGGACGTCGATGTGAATGACTATGAGAAACCTTGGAGAGGACCGCATATGTGGGTAACCCCCCCCCCCCCCCTCTAGGGGAGACCGAATGCAATGGATGTCGAGTGGGTCTGACATAATATTGTGAGAGTCCAGTCCATAGTGGATCCAACATAATAGTAAGAGTCCAGTCCATAGTGGGGCAGGACACCATCCCGAGCAGAGACGGGTCAGCAGCGCAGAGATGTACCCAACCGATGCACAGGCGAGCGGTCCAGCCCGGGTCCCGACTCTGGACAGCCAGCACTTCATCCATGGCTACGGGACCTGTGCCCCCCTTCCACAAGGGAGAGGGGGGCAGAGGAGAAAAGAAAAGAAGCGGCAGATCAACTGGTCTAAAAGGGGGGTCTATTTAAAGGCTAGAGTATACAAATAAGTTTTAAGATGGGACTTAAATGCTTCTACTGAGGTAGCATCTCTAATTGTTACCGGGAGGGCATTCCATAGTACTGGAGCCCCAATAGAAAACGCTCTATAGCCCCTAAACAATGTTCCCTCTAACTCAGTGGCCTAGTGCAGTGGTTCTCAAATGGGGGTACACGTACCCCTGGGGGTACTTGAAGGTATGTCAAGGGGTACGTGAGATTTTTAAAAAATATTCTAAAAATAGCAAAAAATTCAAAAATCCTTTATAAATATATTTATTGAATAATACTTCAACAAAATTATTGTTTAGAATTAAGTTCATGAATCCAGATGGATCTCTATTACAATCCCCAAGAGGGCACTTTAAGTTGATGATTACTTCTATGTGTAGAAATCTTTATTTATAATTGAATCACTTGTTTATTTTTCAACAAGTTTTTAGTTATTTTTGTATCTTTTTTTCCAAATAGTTCAAGAAAGACCACTACAAATGAGCAATATTTTGCACTGTTATACAATATAATACATCAGAAACTGATGACATAGTGCTGTATTTTACTTCTTTATCTCTTTTTTTTCAACCAAAAATGCTTTGCTCTGATTAGGGGGTATTTGAATTAAAAAAATGTTCACAGGTGGTACATCACTGAAAAAAGGTTGAGAACCACTGGCCTAGTGGTTAGAGCAGTGGTTCTTAACCTTGTTGGAGGTACCGAACCCCACCAGTTTCATGTACGCATTCACCAAACCCTTCTTCAGTAAAAAATATATATCTTTTTTTTTTTCCAAATTCAAGACGAAGTTATATGTTTTTTAACCGGTGCACAAAATGAACCATGCATGAACATCACCTTGTTCAAAGAACAAAACCAACACAGTGCATGAACTCACAACAAATTACACACCTGCAAATCAGTCTGACTTCTGCTGTTGCCGTATCCGTAATACGCCGATATGGAGAAGTTTTTTTTACCGTATTTTTCGGACTATAAGTCGCAGTTTTTTTCATAGTTTGGCCGGGGGTGCGACTTATACTCAGGAGCGACTTATGTGTGAAATTATTAACACATTACCAGAAAATATCAAATAATATTATTTATATCATTCACGTAAGAGACTAGACGTATAAG
>NC_084566.2:37249124-37256624 GCF_033978685.3 Nerophis lumbriciformis | reverse complement strand
CTTCACACTAGGAATGGGCGATATGGCCTAAAATCTATATCATCCATCCATCCATCTTCTTCCGTTTATCCGAGGTCGGGTCGCGGGGGCAGCAGCCTAAGCAGAGAGGCCCAGACTTCCCTCTCCCCAGCTACTTCGTCCAGCTCCTCCCAGGGGATCCCGAGGCGTTCCCAGGCCCATAGTCTTCCCAACGTGTCCTGTGTCTTCTCCCGTGGCCTCCTACCGGTCGGACGTGCCCTAAACACCTCCCTAGGGAGGTGTTCGTGTGGCATCTTGACCTCCATGTGGAGGGGCAGCGGCTTTACTCTGAGTTCCCCCCAGATAACAGAGCCTCTCACCCTATCTCTAAGGGAGAGCCCCGCCACCCGGCGGAGAAAACTCATTTCGGCCGCTTGTACCCGTGATCTTGTCCTTTTGGTCATAACACAAAGCTCATGACCATAGGTGAGGATGGGAACGTAGATCGACCGGTAAATTGAGAGCTTTGCCTTCCGGCTCAGCTCCTTCTTCTCCACAACAGATCCATACAGCGTCCGCATTACTGAAGACGCCGCACCGATCCGCCTGTCCATCTCACGATCCACTCTTCCCTCACTCGTGAACAAGACTCGGAGGTACTTGAACTCCTCCACTTGGGGCAGGGTCTCCTCCCCAACTCGGAGATTGCACTCCACCCTTTTCCAGGCGAGAACCATGGACTCGGACTTGGAGGTGCTGATTCTCATCCCAGTTGCTTCACACTCGGCTGCGAACCGATCCAGTGAGAGCTGAAGATCCAGGCCAGATAAAGCCATCAGGACCACATCATCTGCAAAAAGCAGAGACCTAATCCTGCAGCCACCAAACCGGATCCCCTCAACGCCTTGACTGCGCCTAGAAATTCTGTCCATAAAAGTTATGAACAGAATCGGTGACAAAGGGCAGCCCTGGCGGAGTCCAACCCTCACTGGAAACGTGTCCAACTTACTGCCGGCAACGCGAACCAAGCTCTGACACTGATCGTACACGGAGCGGACCGCCACAATCAGACAGTCCGATACCCCGTACTCTCTGAGCACTCCCCACAGGACTTCCCGAGGGACACGGTCGAATGCCTTCTCCAAGTCCACAAAACACATGTAGACTGGTTGGGCAAACTCCCATGCACCCTCAAGGACCCTGCTGAAAGTATAGAGCTGGTCCACAGTTCCACGACCAGGATGAAAACCGCACTTTTCCTCCTGAATCCGAGGTTCGACTATCCGGCGTAGCCTCCTCTCCTTACAATGATGTAAATATTGCAGCCTTCTGCGATAACAATATATATCACGATAACGACATATATTTGGTATATAAATGATATCAGAACTACTTCAAAATGGGTTGCTAAGGCTCCTAATCTAGCTGCGGACATATACAGTAACATATTGTATTATTTCTGGTTGTATTATTTTCTCATACTATAGTATTTAAAACTTTATCGTGGGCCAATTTTCTATCATTTAAATCTTATATTGTACAGATTTTATATATTATATCTACACACTACAGCAAACCATGCAAACTACTCTGTGTTTTTTTTACGAACACTTTAAAGGAGATTGTTGTGCATTAGTGAAAACAAATTCTAACATGACCTAAAAACTACACAATAATGTCTGATAGAATTCAAACAATTTTTTACAGAACACATCAAAAAACGGAATAGAGTTTTACCGTTTTTTCAATGAATAAGAATATGCATGAAAACAAAGAATGTGGGATTCACAATACTAACTATGAACAATAAAACACTGAATATTAAGAACACATATGTCGCTAATTTTTACTTCTCAGACTACCTACTTGAACGACTTATTTTTACAATCAAGCACAACACAACAAAGATGCAACAAACACTAGGGGTGTAACGGTACACAAAAGATTCGGTTCGGTATGTACCGCGGTTTAGAGGTCACGGTTCGATTAATTTTCGGTACAGTAAGAAAACAACAAAATATACATTTTTTTGGTTATTTATTTACCAAATTTGTAAACAATGGCTTTATCCTTTTAACATTGGGAACACTATAATGTTTCTGCACCCGTTAATCAACATTAAACTGCCTCAAGTTTTTGCTCGGATTAAATACAATGACAAAACTTTTCTTCTACACATAAAAAGTGCAACATTAAACAGTTTCAAGTCAACTCATCATGCTTAATTTATTACAGCATTTGGGAAGCCTGTAGTTGATTTTTATTATGTAAATGTTATATATTTATCAACATGTGATAGCAGGGACCCTGCCATTCAAAACTAGGCTGCTGCATTTCTAATGATTAATGTAACTACAGCTGAAAAAATGGTACAATAGCAATAGGAGAGACTATTCATCCCTGAACACCATAGAGTTCATGTAGGCTTAATGATGCAGTTACATTATTATATAAAGTTAAAAAGTTAAAGTACCAATGATTGTCACACACACACTAGGTGTGGCGAGATTATTCTCTGCATTTGACCCATCACCCTTGATCACCCCCTGGGAGGTGAGGGGAGCAGTGGGCAGCAGCGGTGGCCGCGCCCGGGAATCATTTTTGGTGATTTAACCCCCAATTCCAACCCTTGATGCTGAGTGCCAAGCAGGGAGGTAATGGGTCCCATTTTTATAGTCTTTGGTATCGGCCGGGGTTTGAACTCACAACCTACCGATCTCAGGGCGGACACTCTAACCACGAGGCCACTATCAACTATCAGAGACAGAAACTCTTCATTTAACATACCGTATTTTCCGCACCATAAGCCGCCCTGGGTTATAAGCCGCCCCTTCAATCAACGGCATATTTCAAAACTTTGTCCACCTATAAGCCGCCCCGTGTTATAAGCCGCATCTAACTGCGCTAAAGGAATGTCAAAAAAACAGTCAGATAGGTCAGTCAAACTTTAATAATATATTAAAAACCAGCGTGATGTGGGCGCGCATGGAGTCGTATATCAACATGGACGGAGCTGCGTGAAAAAAGCCACCCGGCCTCTTCGCGTAAACTTACCTTAACCACTCGCTCATCTTTTCTTCATCCATCCATCCCTTCGAGTTAGCTTTTATGATGACGCCGGCTGGAAAGGTCTCTTTTGGCAAGGTCTTCCTTTTGAATATCACCATGGGTGGAAGTTTCTGGCCATTAGCATGGCAAGCTAGAACCACAGTGAAGGATGACTTCTCATTCCCTGTGGTGCGAATATTCACCGTACGTGCTCCCGTTGTATCCACAGTGCGGTTCACAGGAATATCAAAAGTCAGTGGAACCTCGTCCATGTTGATAATGTTCTCTGGCCGGATCTTTTTTTCAGCTATCTTGTTTTTACAATATGCACGGAAAGTAGCCAGCTTTTCTTGAAAGTCTTTAGGCAGTTGCTGTGAAATAGTAGTCCGTGTGCGGATGGAGAGATTGCGTCTTTTCATGAACCGGAAACCTGTCGCTTAGTAGGAAACATTTTGTGGTCTTTACAGATGTAAACACACAAAGGAAATGAAACGTAATATCCGCGCGCTTCTTCTTCTTCTTCTACGCGGGCGGGTGGTTGCTTACAGTAGAAGAAGAAGCGCTTCCTGTTCTATGGGGGCGGGTGCTTACCTTGGCGGTTGCTTGCGTAGAAGAAGAAGCACTTCCTCTTCTACGGGGAAAAAAGATGGCGGCTGTTTACCGTAGTTGCGAGACCGAAACTTTATGAAAATGAATCTTAATATTAATCCATGTATAAAGCGCACCGGGTTATAAGCCGCACTGTCAGCTTTTGAGTAAATTTGTGGTTTTTAGGTGCGGCTAATAGTGCGGAAAATACGGTAATGTCCTTTTTTGCTGCTTCAACACAGCTCAATCAACACAGAAAAGGGTAAAGAGAAATAACAGACAGACAGGGCTTTGCTGTCCGTAACACACACACACACACACACACACCGCAAAATGAGTTACGCTAAAAGCGAATTAGCCTTCACCTCAAGCCAGGACTGCGAGCGAGCTGAGCTGCAGTTTATATTTCTAGAAGGTCAACGGGCTCATAGTGATGTTACTAGTAGTTGACTGGGAGGTGTTTATTATAATTTGGGGAGAGTCCGCTGCCTGATGCTTACCTGCTAAACGCTAAGCACTGACTACATGCGTTCTGAATACGCACTGCTGATTGGCTGTTACCGCTCTGTTTGTAACCAATCAGATGGTTGTGTGGGTGGGACAATGCTGGGTGCTGTGTAGAGGACTGACAGAAACAGAGGCAGAAGGAAGCGGAGGCGCCTACTTAATATGTTCGTGTGGAAACTCGTTCGGTACACCTCCGAACCGAACCGAAACCCCCGTACCGAAACGGTTCAATACAAATACACGTACCGTTACACCCCTAACAAACACACAAAACATAAATGCAAAGGATAGAAAACACCCACATATCAGATATAATATTTATTTTCTGCAGAACTTTGTTGGAGAAAACTGCTTTTGCATATGTCCCTGATACTCGAGTCTCGAGTCCATGCTGCTCTGTAAACAATCCCCCGTCCACACTGCTGTGCCTCGTCTGTGTGGAGCTGCTGTTGGTCCAGGCGCCATCAAGGAACAAAGGTGCAGTGCCCACTCATAACTACCAGAGTCCTTAACACAGGTTCCACAGGTGTCAAACTCAAGGGCCAGGGGCCAGATGTGGCCAGCAACTTCATTTAAAGTAGGTCACTTCATTTTAAGTGGCCTTTCATCCATCCATCCATCCATTTTCTACCGCTTGTCCCTTTCAGTTAGTACCGTATTTTCCGCACCATAAGCCGCCCTGGGTTAAAAGCCACGCCTTCAATGAACGGCATATTTCAAAACTTTGTCCACCTATAAGCCGCCCCGTGTTATAAGCCGCATCTAACTGCGCTAAAGGAATGTCAAAAAAACAGTCGGATAGGTCAGTCAAACTTTAATAATATATTAAAAACCAGCGTGATGTGGGCGCGCATGGAGTCGTATATCAACATGGACGGAGCTGCGTGAAAAAAGCCACCCGGCCTCTTCGCGTAAACTTACCTTAACCACTCGCTCGTCTTTTCTTCATCCATCCATCCCTTCGAGTTAGCTTTTATGATGACGCCGGCTGGAAAGGTCTCTTTTGGCAAGGTCTTCCTTTTGAATATCACCATGGGTGGAAGTTTCTGGCCATTAGCATGGCAAGCTAGAACCACAGTGAAGGATGACTTCTCATTCCCTGTGGTGCGAATATTCACCGTACGTGCTCCCGTTGTATCCACAGTGCGGTTCACAGGAATATCAAAAGTCAGTGGAACCTCGTCCATGTTGATAATGTTCTCTGGCCGGATCTTTTTTTCAGCTATCTTGTTTTTACAATATGCACGGAAAGTAGCCAGCTTTTCTTGAAAGTCTTTAGGCAGTTGCTGTGAAATAGTAGTCCGTGTGCGGATGGAGAGATTGCGTCTTTTCATGAACCGGAAACCTGTCGCTTAGTAGGAGCCATTTTGTGGTCTTTACAGATGTAAACACACAAAGGAAATTAAACGTAATATCCGCGCGCTTCTTCTTCTTCTACCGGGGCGGGTGGTTGCTTACAGTAGAAGAAGAAGCGCTTCCTGTTCTATGGGGGCGGGTGCTTACCTTGGCGGTTGCTTGCGTAGAAGAAGAAGCACTTCCTCTTCTACGGGGAAAAAAGATGGCGGCTGTTTACCGTAGTTGCGAGACCGAAACTTTATGAAAATGAATCTTAATATTAATCCATATATAAAGCGCACCGGGTTATAAGCCGCACTGTCAGCTTTTGAGTAAATTTGTGGTTTTTAGGTGCGGCTAATAGTGCGGAAAATACGGTACACAAGTCAGAGTGCCCCCCCTCATGTTTGTACCGGTCTAATCACTGACCGTACAGCAACACATCTTTCAGGTAACCATCCACGATTCAAGTAAAGGAGCAAATAAATTGCGTGTTCAATCTGCGTGATTAATTCAATTCAATGATAATTATGTTTCTATTCTGGACAGACCTGTAATAATGCAAAAATCCTGTTTATTCCTGTTCATTGCTTTAAATTCCTTTACAGCGGCATAGAACAAATGGAACTCACCACCCTAATGGGACTCTTTGACCCCTGCCTTTTAAAGTACATACAGTAATAGTAATGTAATACTAAACCCAAAACCAGTGAAGTTGGCACGTTGTGTAAATGGTAAATAAAAACCTAATACAATGATTTGTAAATCCTTTTCAACTTATATTCAATTGAATAGACTGCAAAGACAAGATATTTAATGTTCAATACTGAGAAACTTTTTTTTTTTCAATGAATCATTCACTTAGAATTTAATGGCAGCGACACAGGGGCATTTTTACCACTGTGTTACATGGCCTTTCCTTTTAACAACACTCAGTAAATGTTTGGGAACTGAGTAGACCAATTTTTGAAGCTTTTAAGGTGGAATTCTTTCCCATTCTTGCTTGATGTACCGGTACAGCTTAAGTTGTTCAACAGTTTGGGCTCTCCGTTGTGGTATTTTAGGCTTCATAATGCGCCACACATTTTCAATAGGAGACAGGTCTGGACTACAGGCAGGCCAGTCTAGTACCAGCACTCTTTTACTATGAAGCCACGCTGTTGTAACATGTGGCTTGGCATTGTCTTGCTGAAATAAGCAGGGGCGTCCATGAACAAGACGTTGCTTTGATGGCAACATATGTTGCTCCAAAACCTGTATGTACCTTTCAGCATTAATGGTGCCTTCACAGATGTGTAAGTTACCCATGCCTTGGGCACTAATACACCCCCATACCATCACAGATGCTGGCTTTTGAACTTTGCGCCTCTAACAATCCGGATGGTTCTTTTCCTCTTTGGTCCGGAGAACACGACGTCCACAGTTTCCAAAAACAATTTGAAATGTGGACTCGTCAGACCACAGAACACTTTTCCACTTTGCATCAGTCCATTTTAGATGAGCTCGGGCCCAGCAAAGCCGGCGGCGTTTCTGGGTGTTGTTGATAAATGGCTTTGGCTTTGCATAGTAGAGTTTTAACTTGCACTTACAGATGTCGCGACAAACTGTAGTTACTAACAGTGGTTTTCTGAAGTGTTGCTGAGCCCCTGTGGTGATATCCTTTAGACACTGATGTCGCTTTTTGATAAAGGACCACCTGAGGGATCGAAAGTCACGGGCATTCAATGTTGGTTTTAGGCCTTGCCGCGTACGTGAAGTGATTTCTCCAGATTCTCTGAACCTTTTGATGATATACAGGTAAAAGCCAGTAAATTAGAATATTTTGAAAAACTTGATTTATTTCAGTAATTGCATTCAAAAGGTGTAACTTGTACATTATATTTATTCATTGCACACAGACTGATGCATTCAAATGTTTATTTCATTTAATTTTGATGATTTGAAGTGGCAACAAATGAAAATCCAAAATTCCGTGTGTCACAAAATTAGAATATTACTTAAGGCTAATACAAAAAAGGGATTTTTAGAAATGTTGGCCAACTGAAAAGTATGAAAATGAAAAAT